>NC_058127.1:142500-145000 GCF_914725855.1 Thunnus albacares | reverse complement strand
TAGCAGGCTAGCTACTAAACATGCTAAAGATATCTTTGAACAGCTAACTGACCGTCAGCAGGTGTCTGTTAGCATAGCAGGCTAGCTACTAAACATGCTAAAGATATCTTTGAACAGCTAACTGACCGTCAGCAGGTGTCTCTGTTATCATGGCAGGCTAGCTACTAACATGCTAAAGCTATCTTTGAACAGCTAACTGACCGTCAGCAGGTGTCTCTGTTAGCATAGCAGGCTAGCTGCTAACATGCTAAAGCTATCTTTGAACAGCTAACTGACCGTCAGCAGATGTCAGTTTTTCTGGAAGTCAATTGTTCGCTGCTCTAAAAGAGAAGCAGGAAACCTGCACAGCAAGCTGCACCGTGCAGTCGGCAACGACTGTTTTAGAGCAGTGAAGAAGAACTGACTTCCTGTAAATAGCGTTAAGTTAACCTTTAGCAAAATGTCAGCAGTTTGGTAATATTTTACAGTGTAGTTTCACCAGTAAAAAGGCAACATGTACAGTCAGCAGAAGGTTTTAGTGATGATTCGTGGCACTAGTAATCGTGTCTTTGCTCTGTTTCACTGCACAACAGGTGGAAACAGGTTCGACATTTGTTCTCAGATCCTGAACCTTCAGTCAGAGATCTCTGGTATCATGATGATGTTATGAATCTTCTCTGTGAACTCGTTCTGCTTCAGACTCTCAGAGCGTCTCCATGAAAGGAGGCGTCTGGTGTCATGTGACTCTCTTTCCTCACAGAATGGAGGAACGGCGTGCTGCTTCAGTCAGGAGGAAGAGCTCGTTATCAGATGAAGAATATAAACACGTCATCACTGAGGCTGTAAATAACGAGACACGTCAATACTGGAAGAGAACTGATGATCCTCTAAATATGTTCATTAAAACACTCATTCATAAGTAGTTAATATATGTTACCACTCTGTGCCTCCATCATCATCATCATCATCATCCTCCATCATCATCATCATCCTCCATCATCATCATCATCATCCTCCATCATCATCATCATCTTCCATCATCATCATCATCACTCTAAACTGGATGCAGCAGATTTAAACATGAAACTGTCTGATTGTGTCTCAGAACTTCATGTTCTCATCTGATCACACTGACATTAATAGAGAGACAGGTTAACAGGAGGGTTACCATGGTGACGTAGCGGGTTAACAGAGGGTTACCATGGTGACGTAGCGGGTTAACACAGGTTTACCATGGTGACGTAGCGGGTTAACAGAGGGTTACCATGGTGACGTAGCGGGTTAACACAGGGTTACCATGGTGACGTAGCGGGTTAACAGAGGGTTACCATGGTGACGTAGCGGGTTAACAGAGGGTTACCATGGTGACGTAGCGGGTTAACACAGGGTTACCATGGTGACGTAGCGGGTTAACAGAGCTGATGCCTCTACAACAACAACAACAACAACAACAACAACACACATCATCAGTTAGTTAACCTCTAACACTGAGGACTAGAAGACAAGCAGCCTGAAGATCAGACCACATCAGACCACATCAGACCACATCAGTCTGGAACGTTTGATTCTCTGCATCTAATGAAGAACCTTCAGCTCACAGCTGATCCAGCTGTTACTGCTGCACCGCTGGAGACACTGCTCCAAACAACAACAACAACAACAACAACATCAGTCAGACGTAAGATGAGTGTGTGATGGAGGGATGAAGAGTTTATTTAGAGCTTTTCTCTCAGTGTTCTCTGATACATGTTGAGTCTCACACTGCCAGATACTCATACTCTATTATATATGTATATATATTTATATTATCATTGATATGATCATTTATATCATTTATATCATTTATATTATTATTTATATCATTTATATTATCATTGATATGATCATTGATAGAGCTTTTTATTAATTAGGGCCTGAGCCCAAAGGGTGAGGACCCTGTTGTTTTTGTTTTTCGTGTGTTTCTTTCTTTCTTATTCTTTCTTTATTAATCCGCCACTTTAACTCTAACTTTGACCCCCTAAACATGCTCAAAAACTCACCAGATTTGGCACAAACATCAGGTCTGGTGAAAAATTTGATAAAATGTAAAAATTAACCCCTAAAATGCCAAAATGTGCTCTCTAGCGCCACCTATGTATCTAAAACGGCCACCACGGCCCGTAGGAATGTCGTAGAGAGATCGAACCAAAACTCAATTATTCGTCTCATCAAGACCTACAAATCATACGCTGACACCCCTGACCTCAATCCAACAGGAAGTCCGCAATGTCAAAATACGATTTTTTGCCAATTTAGGACCTTCAATGAATGCTATCTCCTCCGAGGGCGTTAATGGTATCGGCTTCAGACTTTAATACTTAACTTATCACACTGTGTTGAGCAAAAGTTATTAAAAACTTTGTAATAACTCGAACGGTTTGGATTTTATAATCCCTGAAAGTTGCAGTGCCACATCACCCTTACAATGTAAACCAATGGGGAGGCAATCTCTGGGGATGAACTTTGTGCCAAACAGAAGCTT
>NC_058127.1:130000-132500 GCF_914725855.1 Thunnus albacares | reverse complement strand
TTAATGTGAACGTTCATCCTGCTGCTCATACATCATCTATACGTTATTATTATATTCACTATCAGTCACCATCAGCAGCTGCTCTTTATTTATTTATTTATTTATTTATTTATGAGGTTTATTGTTATTTCAGATACTTCCTGAGTGCAGACGGCGTCGAGCATGAAGACGATACCAGAGGTGAAGAAGAGGAGTCAGTGAGGAGGAGCAAGGCAGCAGATCCAGATCCAGATCCTAACCCTGACCCAGATCTGGAGAAGCAGATCCACTATCACTAGCAGCACTCCCTCTCTCCATTCACTCTCTAGCTCGCTCCACCACAGCTGCTCTCTCTCTCTCTCCATTCACTCTCTAGCTCGCTCCACCACAGCTGCTCTGTCTCTCTCTCTATTTAAATGAATCAGGAAGACGACAGAAAAGTCTAGAAACGAAGAGAAACGTCCTCCGTCGTCCCGGTAACGACTGAATCAGGACGACCTGCACGCTGTCAGAGCAAACATGGAGAATTAAAGCCGGCGGACGAGACGACTAATTATACACTGAATTAAAACGTGTTTATCAGGACACCAGAGTTTAATATCACCCTGCCCTACATATATACATATATATATATATATACACAGTATTATATATCTATATGTAGTGCAGTAAAGTCGTCTCTTTGCAGTAATAATAATAATAATAATAATAGTAACAATAATAATTAAAGCTGCAGGCAGCGTTGAACGGGCCCTCGCGTCCTCGTGTATGTCGGGGCTCGGCGCTGGTGAAGAGCTTCTGTCAGGGGCATATAGATGTCCCCACACCTGGGCTGTTTTCAGACAGTGCAAGGGGAGATTAACGTCACATCCTCAATCACCTACTCTGCCTGCTGCAGGGGCTGCTGCATTGAAATGTGGTAGGGGGCGCTATGGAGCCAGTTTTCATCACTGACTGAATATTGCTAGTTAGACGTGTTCAGGCTGGGAGTCTTATCAAACATGTAAAGTTTGGTGTAGACTCCAGCATTTACACTAAACTTATAGCAACTTCCTCTGTCATGGCGAAACATCAAAACTCAACGCCACGCCACGGCCACACGCTTCAATGATAACTAAATCTGTTGATAACTTTTGATCACACACTACTGTAGATGACACACACTGATTTTGAAGTCGTTACCATGAATTCTGTAGGAGGAGTTCGTTAAAATACAAGGTATGCCAAATGGTCAAAAAAACACGAAAAATGACCACTTTTATTAAGATGGCCGACTTCCTGTAGGACTTACAATACGGCTCCAAGAGGCTTTTTTGTGCATCTTGACATGATACATTAGCCTCCCGAATTTCATTTTCCTAGGTTAATCTGGAAGGCGGGGCTACAATTTTGAAATTTTCAAGGGGGCGCTGTTGAGCCATATTATCACGTCTATGCAAATGACCTATCCAGGATTTTAGCTGGTGTCGCTCCAGACATGTGTGCCAAGTTTCGTGACTGTAAACCCATCCCTTATCCCTAAAATACACCATCGTATTTCATGGCGAAGGATGTGTCGCCATGGCAACGGCGTTTGGTCATGGGTCACGACCTACCCAATGTAGCATCACCAAGGTCTTACATCTTAGCTGAGTCAATTTCAGATGCATCGGCCAAATTTCCTAGGAGTAATACAACAAAGAACGACGCATGATACTTCCTGTTGCCAGTAGGTGGCGGTATGACTCTCACTAAATATGGGCCTGAAAATGTGTTCAGACCGGGACTCTTAACAAGAATATGAAATTTGGAAAAGATCAGACCATGTGGAGTCAAGTTATAAGGCTTTGAAATTTCATGGCGAGACATCGAAATTCGCCGCGTCGTCATGGCAACACCTTTCGACGAAAAGTCACCAACTTCATAATGTACCATCTCCAAGGTCTTGAGGCTATTCTGAGTAAATTTGAGGTGGATCCCATCACCGTGCCACCCACAGAGCGTCAAAGTGTAAAACATGTAACTTCCTGTTGCCAGTAGGTGGCGCTATGACTTACATCCAATATTGACACATGGATGTGTTCAGGACGGGACTCTTTCCAAGCACAAAAGGTTTGGGTCTCTTAGGATCCTGCATGCCGGAGTTATGGCCGTTTGAATTTTCACGGCGAAGGATCGAAATTCGCCGCCCGACCACACCCCCTCAACAATGTCGAAAACTCACCGTTTTGATAACTTTTCATCTCCCAGGTCTGTAGATGATACTGACCGAATTTCAAGTTGCTCAGGTCAAATCCCTAGGAGGAGTTCGTTAAAGTACGCCAGCTAAAAATCGCAACTTTGAACCAAAATGGCCGACTTCCTGTTGGATTTAGGGTATGGCTCCAAGAGAGTTTTTGGTGCGTCTGGTCATGATATATAAGCACACCAAATTACATTGTTCTACCACGATCTGTATCCTGGGGCTCGCTTTTCTTAATTTTTTTGTGGCGCTGTCGAGTCGTGAGTTTTGGTTTGTAGAAGTTATTTGAGGTCAAAGAGT
>NC_058127.1:115000-120000 GCF_914725855.1 Thunnus albacares | reverse complement strand
AAACATGAATAAAATGTGAATAAAATGAGAATAAACAGTGAATAAAATGTGAATAAACATGAATAAAATGCGAATAAACATGAATAAAATGTGAATAAACATGAATAAAATGAGAATAAACATGAATAAAATGTGAATAAACATGAATAAAATGAGAATAAACATGAATAAACATGAATAAACAGTGAATAAAATAGACATAGATGTGAGAGCTCCTGACAGAGATCTGTTTAGATATATACATGTATTTATTTAATATATACTGTGAATATAAACATTTCACATTAAAGACAAAATTCTCCATAACTTCATGTCAGATATTAATTATTGTAAAATGTTTGTCTTCAGCATCTCGTCTGATTTTAAAACATTAAAACATTTCAGTATTTTATAATCTTCTGTGTCTATTTGAGAAATAAAAACTCACTTTGTTTGTAAATAAACTTCTGTTTAAACAAATATCTTCTCCTGGTAACTGATGACTCATCAGCAGCGCTGCTTCTGATTGGCTGCTGAGTCCAACCTGAGCAGCTGTGAATTACTGGTGTTACCATGGTGATCCAGCAGGGGGCGTCTGAGCTCCTTCAGTCTGCTGCTGCTCAACATCAAACATCTTCTCCTGGTAACTGATGACTCATCAGCAGCGCTGCTTCTGATTGGCTGCTGAGTCCAACCTGAGCAGCTGTGAATTACTGGTGTTACCATGGTGATCCAGCAGGGGGCGTCTGAGCTCCTTCAGTCTGCTGCTGCTCAACATCAAACATCTTCTCCTGGTAACTGATGACTCATCAGCAGCGCTGCTTCTGATTGGCTGCTGACTGAACAGGAAGTGAAAGTAAGGCGGGACTTTCCAGAGCGAGCAGAGACGCTGCCGATCAGATTAAATATCAATATTCAACCTTTAACACTTTCATTTTATAGTTTATTATTTACAGAGAGATGAATGTGATGTATTCAGTGAAATATTAAACAGACACAGAATAAAGAGTAAAGGTCAATACTGATTATTGATTTATTGACTGAGCCTGAAGTCAAACATCTACTGATCATTTTATTACCAAACACTCTGAAACACAGATTTTTATTTTTACTGTATTTCAAAAACACATTAAAATGTCAATAAAATTACAAAACTACACAATAACTTTACATCTAATGTAAAATAAGATGAAATATTTAACTAGTTTCACACTTAATATGACGTTAAATTAAGATTAATGCAAATATAAACCTGTTTTACAAAAGTATTTCAATATTAAAACAATATAAATCAAATGTTTATCATTTTATTACATTAAATATAGATTAATATAGAAGATTTTACATAAAAGTATGTAATGAAACTCAGTTTATAACAGTATATTTCTGTGTATTATGACGACCCCTCCGCTCCACCAGGTGCTCCTGTGTTCTGGTTCGTCTGCTGGTTTGCTTTTGTGTTTCAGGATCCGGGTTCATCATCGGCTTCATGAGCCACACCTGGTCCCGGTGTGGTCTCGGTTATAAAGCTTGGCCTTCCACCTCTCCTTCTTCTCCACTTCCACGTTTTATTATTTTAGTAAATAAATAAACTCGTCCTAACTGGCAAACTGGTCTGGTCTCCCATATCTACCAGCCGGGCTGTGACATATGGGGGCTCGTCTAGGCTTTGTTGACCCGGGTTGGCGTGGCGCCGGAGATCAGCTGTAGCGTAGTAAACTGTGCGCCTCGTTTCATGAATGAGTTGTGCAATCTGTTGTTGGGAGACATTGACGAGGGCGGTAAGTTGTTTGTTCTGGAATAATGTGAACTGCTGTAGCGAGTTGCTGATTCGGTTGAGGGTTTTACTGGTGTTGCTGGTTATGCTGGTGAGTTCTGTCGGTTCTGTGCGCGGCCGTAGTAAATCGCCGTTGTTCTGACCCGTGTTGGGCTTCAGAGCGGGTTCCCTTTGGGATTCGTTGGGGGTTGTTAGTGTGGCGGGAACGTGGCGGGAGCAGTTGTCTCGGGAGCACATCCACGGCTGCAGGTGAGTCACCATGTTTATGGCTGTCGGGCTGAAGTGTGTAAATATCCGCCACAAGTAGCACCTGAAGACCAGGGGGGAGCTTAGCTAGACTCTGGTGAGGCAGTTAGGGGGACGGGGCTGCGGTGATGTTTGGCTGTGTCGGGGTCAGGAGTTATAGCTTGGTTTGTATCAGCAGGGTGGTGTTTGAGCAGGTCAGCTGTGCTGTGTTCAAGTCATGGCTAGTGTGGAGGATTTCTTGAAACCTCCGTCAGAGGAGTTATTGGAGCGCTGTTCACGTGAGCAGTTGTTGAGAATCGCCGAGCATTTAAAGCTGGAAGTCGGGGATAAGAGGCTGAAGGAGAACATTAAAGCTGTTGTTAAAGCTAACCGGACTGAACTGCAGGTTGTCAGACTGTGTCAGGCTGCTGGTCCTGGACTGGGAACTTCTGATGCACCTGGTACTGGTGAGACTGGGTTAACTTGTGAGCAGAGGAAGGAGTTGCTTCTGTTACAGACGGAAAGGGAGAAGCTGGCCAGAGAGGCAGAGATCAACAGACTGGAGGTGGAGGAGCGCAGTTTGAGTTTGAGTGCTTCTGTTGCTGCGCCTGGTGGATCTGTTGCTGCGCCTGGTGGATCTGTTGCTTCTGGTTCTTTTAGTTCCTCAGTTTAGTGAACGTGACCCAGATTCCTTCTTCTCTCTTTTCGAGCGGGTCGCTGAGAGTAGAGAGAGGTCGGACTCTGACCCAGTGAGAGCAGAGTAGACTTCCTGTGCTCTCCCTGTCAGCACGCGTTGTAACAGTAAAGCTCTTTGCACACCAAGTCCGTTGTCTTCATCTGAAATTGTCACACGTTAAAACTGCTTGACGACTCCATTTTGCCTCACATCGTGAATTTTCGCAACGAATATCGTAATAAAACACATCAGACTCAGTGTGCAAGGTTTCTGTCGGATGATGATTAAAAAAACGACTTGGTGTGCAAAGACCTGAAGGTTTATGCAACAGTCAAGGCTGCAGTGTACTGAGGCGTACCGCCAGAGGTTTCAGTCATGGGAGAAGTCTGGGAGGCAGACACATGTTGAGATCGCCAGGTGACTCATTTCAGTCGGTGTGCTGCATTAGAAGTTGATACTTATGACGCTCTGTGTGATCTGGTCGTTCTGGAGCAGTTTAAAAACTCTGTTCCGTCATATTGCTGTTTATATAAACAAACATAAGGTGCAGACGCTGCGGAAGCTGCTAAACTGGCAGATGAGTCTGTGCTGGTAGCAGGTTTCATGCTTCCAGTAGATGGGAGGAGAGAGCTGGTCCTCGTCTGAGGGGGCCAGATCAGGCTTCACGGGGCCAGATGCAGGTTGACGCGACCAAAACATGCAACTACTGCAGAGGCAGAGGGCATCGGAAAGCTGACGGTCCTAAATAGTGGAGCGCAGGGCAAGTCTGCTGCGTGTGCTGCTTCTGTCAAGTCTCTGTCCTGTAATTTCTTGTCAGCAGGTCGGAGCTGAAGCAAAATGCAGGTTGGAGGAGTCGGACTTCTCAGCTTTCATGTCTGATGGCTGCGTGTCTCTAGTAGGGAGCGACGTCACCGTGCCGGTAAAAATGTTGAGAGACACCGGGGCTTTTGATCCGTATGTTGTGAGTTCTGTGTTGTCTTTCTCTCAGGAAACAGATACTGGAGATTTTGTTTTGATGCGGGGGATGGGTTTGACAGTGTTGCCTGTTCCACTGCATTAACTGGTGCTAAACTGTGGGTTGGTCCACGGTGAGGTCGCCGTGGTGCGTCCTGCACTCCTGATTGAGGGCGTGGACATCATGCTGGGGAACGATCTGGCTGGTAGCCGTGTGTGGGCCGATGGTCCACCGCCACCCAGAGTAACGTCTCCACCATCTGTTACGGGGAACCTGGATGAAAGTGCTCAGTGCTTCCCTGACGTGTTTACAGCGTGTGCTATAACACGGGCCAGGCGCCGTGCGGAGGTGGAGCCTGAGCCTGCGTCTGAGCAGGATGGAGCAGGGGAGAGTGGGACATTCTCTGTTGCTGTTCCTGATTCTCTTCTGTCTGTTTCTCGCAGTGACCTGGCGGCGGAGCAGAGAGCTGATCCCTCTCTGAGCCAGCTGTTTGAGGCGGTTATCACTGCTGATGCTGGGAAGAGTGCTGCAAATGGTTACGTGCTGCTGGACAACCTGTTGGTGAGGAAATGATTCCAGATTGTTGTTCCTTCCAAGTTTTGTGAGGAAGTGTTGAAAGCTTCTCATGATCAGTCAGGACATCTGGGGGTCCGTAAGACGTATGACTACAGTTTACAGTATTTTTTTGGCCTCGTGTGAAACGGGATGTGTCCAGATACATCAAAACATGTCATACATGTCAGTTGCCTGTTAAGCTGGTTTCAGTGGCTGCAGCAGGAGGATGATGGGGTTACACCGCCTGATGAGAGCTTGTTGCACGGCCGGTTGAAAAACTCTGAAGAAAATCTGGAGTCTGTTTGGGCACTTGTCTGAGGGGAAGCGTGCTGAGCTGTCTGTTCTCATTAATGATTATCTGTGTTTGTTTAATGATACACCAGACCGCACACACTTGATAGAACACGACATCGATGTAGGTGGGGCGCAGCCGATTCACCAGCGTTTCTACCGAGTGTCTGAAGAAAAGCAGAAGGTGATGGATGCAGAGATAGAATATATGCTGGAGAACAGTATCTCAGAACCCTCATCTTCTGGCTGGGCGTCACCTTGCTTGTTGGTCGATGAGTCCAATAAGAGCTCTAGATTCTGTACCGACTATCGTAAAGTAAACAGGGTCACCAAACCAGACGCTTATCCACTGCTGTGCATGGAGGACTGCGTGGATCAGGTCGGCTCAGCTCGGTATGTCAGTAAATTTGATTTACTGAAGGGTTATTGGCGAGTACCTCTGTCCTAAAGAGCCAGGGACATTTCATCTTTCATTACTCCCTCTGGTCTGTTCTCTTACACTGTTATGAATTTTGGGTTACGCAACGCGCCGGCGACCTTCC
>NC_058127.1:90000-110000 GCF_914725855.1 Thunnus albacares | reverse complement strand
TGAGTCCTGAGTCCTGGGTCCTGGGTCCTGGGTCCTGAGTCCTGAGTCCTGAGTCCTGGGTCCTGGGTCCTGGGTCCTGAGTCCTGTGTCCTGGGTCCTGGGTCCTGAGTACTGGGTCCTGGGTCCTGAGTCCTGGGTCCTGGGTCCTGAGTCCTGAGTCCTGGGTCCTGGGTCCTGGGTCCTGTGTCCTGGGTCCTGGGTCCTGGGTCCTGGGTCCTGAGTCCTGAGTCCTGAGTCCTGGGTCCTGGGTCCTGGGTCCTGGGTCCTTAGTCCTGGGTCCTGGGTCCTGAGTCCTGAATCTGGTCTCTGTACAGGACTGCATGGCGACACACAGCTGCAACCTGGTGATTCGGTTCACTGACGACAACCAGCCTGAAGAGGAGAGAAAGACAAACTGACACAACTTCTCTCAACATCCAGGAGACCAAAGACCTGATCAGGGACTACAGGAAGGACCAGCAGGCTCCAGGACCACTTTCTCCAGCAGACCAGCAGGCTCCAGGACCACAGACTCTGACGGCCTGCAGCCTTCCTGATGTCAGTCACACATATAGATATTTATTGATACATGGTAGGCAGGACACATACATACAGTACAGTCAGATGGTCTTTATACTCTTATTTCTTTAACGGTTGTAAATATTTGTATTTATTGTTGATGTGAAACCTGTTTGTCGTCTTATATTCTGTAACGTAACAATAAAGAATCACCGCAGACTCCTTCAGCTCCTGCTTGTTGTGATCTTCAGTCTGAGGTCATGTGATCGACGCGGCCCGTCGAGGATTTTCCAGCTCGTCACCCTGAAAAGCAGTTTGTTGCTTTAGTTGTTGTTTAGGACGATCGTCCTGCTGAGTGAAGAGTGTTGATGCTGCTGTAAACTCCACATTCGTCCTGTTGCTGCTGTCAGCAGTGAAACCGTCAGGAAATGTCAGAATAACGTTTATATAACTTATATAAATCCGACACTTTCCTCTTTCATCGTTTGTTTCCTGTTTGTTGCAGAACTGCTGCTTTTCCTTCTGATCATTATGATAAACTGTGTTTCTATCTGCAGCTCAGTGACGTTCACAGAGCTGAAATATAAACAACACAATCACATAAATACAATAAAAGAATCATAAAGATTAAAGTATTGATACGGCTTCAAATACTGAGAATGATTCACTGATCAATTTATTGGAACATCTGTTCAATAACCTGATAAAACATCTGATATTGATTATAGTTCATGAAACAGTTTCTGTCGTCAGGAAGGAGATAAATGATGATGATGATGATGATGATGATGATGATGATGATGTTTTATATTAATGTTCAGCAGAGAAGTTTTAATAAACAAAGTTTTAATAAAAAAAGTTTTAATAAAACAAAGTTTTAATAAAACAAAGTTTTAATAAAACAAAGTTTTAATAAAATAAAGTTTTAATAAAACAAAGTTTTAATAAACAAAGTTTTAATAAAATAAAGTTTTAATAAATAAAGTTTTAATAAAACTATGGTGACTTCTCATCAGCTGTTGGAACAAAATAAAGTCAGATTCACTAAAACTTCACAGTTTTAAGAGTTTATTGATTACTGATCGAGTCCGTCTGCAGCTGTCTGAGTCTACCTGGTCACTGATGACATCACATGATCTCTGCTCTGTGATTGGCTGAGCTGTGTGTAAGAGCTCAGCTGCTGCTGACTTTCTGTCAGTCGCTCAGAGTCTGTCAGAGAGTTTCAGAGAGTTTCAGCTGATGAAGATGAAGGTGATGAAGGTGATGAAGGTGTGGGAGCTGCTCCTCATCCTCTCCTGTGTCTCAGCAGACAGTAAGTGTTTGACTCTTTAAACTCATTTCAGCTCTGATACACTGAGACAAACACAGACAGATTAAACATCAGTGTTTCTGTTTTCTCTTCAGTTATACATGAAGATCTTAATATCGCCGGCTGTTCAGAGTCTGATGGAGAGTTCATGTACGCACTGGATGGTGAAGAGTTGTATTACGCCGACTTCACCAACAAGAGAGGAGTTTACCCTACGCCTGACTTTATAGATCCTATCAGCTACGGGGACGACATTTTCCAGTTCTCTCAGGGTGAACTGGAAACCTGCAAACAGAACCTGAAAGTAGATCGACAGGCCTATAAGGACATACCACTGAAGTTCGGTAAGACAAATATCACACTCAGATATTCTGGTTCTTTTATTGGTATTTAAAGTACAGATCAGCAGTGATAGTAAATGTTCATGATGTTTAAATAATATTTCATTGATCATTTGATCTCTACTGGTAAAACAGCGTCTGATCAATCACACTTTAGATCACATGACCTGTCGGGTCCAACTGACTCGATTTCTCTTTTATATTAAATCTGATCAAAGAAATTCAGATTTATGAAACTAAACATCTCTTTAACTGCATTTAACTTCCTGGTTTGTTTATAATTATTATAAACTGAAACTCATCATGAGAGAAAACAAATAATTATAAATATTTATTAAAATTTATTTATATTTCTCAGATTCATTCACTTTGAATCCATAAATTAATCTAATTGATTTATTGATTTCTGCACTCAGAGGGAAAAAAGACATTAAATAATGAAGAAATATTTAAGATTCCTGAATTAAAAGAACATTTTAGATTTGAATGAAAACAAATGTTCACATATTAGATCATGTCAACATGTTAATAATCAACCCTGTTAACCTCTCAATAGAAACACTTCTGGTACCACAGTGGATATTATATTATTACCTGAGAAACAGTTTGTACATATCACAGTCCCTCTTTAAAACTTCTTCTCCTTCATGGTGGCTCTTTGTCAGAGTTTATGTCTCAGTAAACAAACATCAGAGTGATGTTGATAGTCTGGCTGTTAGCCACTATCAGGCTAGTAGCGCTAGCAGTAACGTTAGCTTGATTATCTGCTTGTCTGACTCTCTGGCTCCTTGTGTTTTAATGCTCCTGATCTGTACTTTCTCTCCATTTTACCTCTTAGTTAGATTAAAAAACGCATCACGTTGATGATTAACTTGACAGTGTGTGACAACATGCTGCATTCATGTTCACACAGCTTTTAAAACTCCTGGTAGCCAAACAGAGTGGCGGGGCCCGGTTAGGGGGGCACTAAGGGGGTGGAATCAACGACAAAACAAACAGGCCACAGCGCCCCTGCTGGTGCTGTTTGCTGTATGAGACAGAACCTCTTATCAGGGGTGGAGACTCGTCTCTGGTCTGCAGAGACACAGACCCGGGGTCTCATTTATAAAACAGTGAGTAGGATCCACACTAAAAGTGCACATGTGCCAAAAAATAATCAGATTTATAAAACCGTGTGTACACAGATGCACATATATTTCCCTTCATAGATCATAGTGGAAATGTGCGCGTGGATCAGCCTCATGTCCCGCCTCCTTCAATGCACCAATCAGTCTCTTTGTCTTTAGACACCCGACCAATCAGTGTCGAGAGTCAGCGTATCGGACCCGCCCTCGTCACTTGTGCTCAGCAGCAGCAGAGGAGGGACCACAGCAGCCATGAACAGACTTTTACCGTTTTATTTCCACGTTTTCAGACGTCTTGAACTTATGTGTGTAACCAAAACAAGCATAAACAACTTATGGTAAAGTCAGACATCTCTGGTTAAATGTTACCCTGCAGCGGGCCAGCTCCCAGTTAACCAGTATGAGTCGTTTTTACACCACACACTCAATATCTACTGTACAATAAACACTGTATTGGTTGATGTTGACATACAGGTGTTTCTCTAACTGACACAGTGAGTGCAGGTGGTGAAGATGTGGCGGTGAGTGTGTGTGGCAGCCACCGCGGTGTCTCCAGTGTCTCTGCGCTTAACAACACACATAAACTACACGGGAACTAAACTCATACCTGCTGATATATGCACAGTATAACCAAACATTAAACATCTATCAACACTCTGTCCTGCTAATATGTTTTAGTTATGTTTGTTTAAGTTATTGATGTCATCTTGGATTTCTACAATGGATGATGATAATTTCATCAGTTAGTTAACGTGTCTGAGGTGAAAATGAATCAGTATATTCACACTGAGCTCCTATCAGAGAAAGGAAAGCCTTTACTGACTGTACTGATTAAATTAAAATAAAGATATAAAAATAAAGATAAAATCTTGTGATTAAATGTGTTTATAGTTTATAAATTAATAACAAATGAGAAAAACAAACAGCTTCTGTGTTTCTGAGTCTGACTGATAAATAACGTTCAGCAGGAATGAAACAAACTTCATATTTAAACACGTCAGTGTGAAAGTTTTGCTGATTGTTGATGTTTATGAATCTATAGATTAAAGTCTGTGATTATTTCAGCAACTGTTGAGTCTGAGTTACAGTTTTATACTTTATTAAACTGTTATTAAAAATGACATAAACAATGTAAAACAGCAATAAATAAAAGTTTATTGTCAGATACATTAAAAACATTTAATGTACTTTTCTGCTATAAATATATTTTCATACATTTAATCAGGTCAACACTCCACTGGGAGCTGATTTAACCTCTAACCAGGTTCAGCATCACCTGATGAATACAGTTAAATGTTCCTGGATGGTTGATCCAGTGTTCTGGGTCAACAGTCTGATCAATAAACGATCATATTGGAGATATGATCAACATTAATGTGCAGCTAAACAAGAGGCTGTTCTATAAGACAATACTTCACTGTATACAGTACATATTACTATTACAATACTATATACTGTATATATACAGTAGTATTACAATACTATATATACACCGTAGTATTATAATATATAATATATAATATATAATATATGCTGATTCAAATCTGGCTGTAAAATATTAACAACAGTTATTGAACCAATAGTAGTTAAATATAAATCATCAAACAGAATCAAGTTTTAGGAAAAACATCCACTGAATTCTGTAAAACTGTATAAAAATTAGAGAAGCCTGAACACACAGAATTATATCTGCTGCCTCTGAACATTATCAACAACTATGAGTCAGGTGACCTTCACTCACTTTACTAGAGAGCTTAAAGTCAGGAAGGACTCAGTGACATCACACCATCGACTGTCACAAACACTGAGGAGCATCAAATAACTTCACAGTCACAAAGGAAACTAACCTACCTGGCATGAAACGACCAAAACACAAACTCAGTGGTTATTTGGTGTTAATATGCAGGTGTGTACTCTAACCCTAACCCAGCACTAACTGATCAGAAGCTGAAAACATTGACGATGTTCAGATCAGTGATCGATACAGAAACAGATCGACGCAGACAAACATGGCTGCCAACAGAAGGAAGGCTGTTCTCACTGTGATCTGACAGAGCTTCACTGTCTCAGAGGGAACTAAATATTCATTAACAAGCAGCATCATCTGTCCAGAAATCCTCCACCAACAATCATCCTACATGTTGGTAGAAAGCAGCTAAACGTTTATCTGCCTGCAACTAAGAGAAAAGTCTCCTCATTTATTCTGCTGTGTTCAATCTTTCTATTGTTGGGCTTCAACCAACAAAGAAGGCCTACATGTAACCTGTGAAGCGAAACCACGAGGTGCCTCGTTTCCTTTGTTCCCCCTGAGACAAAGGAACAGCGCCAAAAGGCTGCTCACAAACTCCATATCCCAAAATGCACCAATTTCACACCTAAGTGCTAAACAGGAAACAGTCTCAACAAACAGTCTCTCAGTGGCAGAGACGCTCCACAGAGGAGCGTCATGATGACACAGCCGTGAACAACGGCAACTCACTTTCTCCTTCACAGTGGCACAAACACAGCGGTAGTCCCGAGCGGGACAAACACTAAACAGTCTAACGTGGTGAACACGACTAACAGGCAGCAAACTTTAAATACTCCTCAGAGTAAAGCAGAGCAAAATGGACTCAGCGGTCCGTCAACTAACACAACAAACAATAGCAATAAAACTAAAAAGCTAAAGTTTAACAACAGCACTGATGCTGAAACTAACACACAAACTAACACTGCCTCTGTCCAGACTTAAACCTCTTACTTGGTCGCTTCAGAAAGCGAGCAGAGTGTGTGTTCAGTCCATCTTTCGGTCCGGCTCTGTTCATCGGTTCAGATGCTGACGGTGGACGTCCTCCTGCTGTCTGCAAGGTTTTACAGCAAGCTGGTCCTCAGTGGCGGAGAAAACAGCAGTCGACTCAGTTGAAGAAGAGCGGGGCAGAGAAGTTCTGTGTCTTCCTGAAGAAACTCTGTTTCTTCCTTCTGCAGGAGGTCAGAGCGAAGGGCCGGTGATGTCACGGCTGTGTCATCATGACTTCCTCTGTGCAGGAGCGTCTCTGCCAATGAGAGACTGTTTGTTGAGACCGTTTCCTGTTTAGCATCTAGGTGCAAGTGAACAGTGCATGTTGGGATATGGAGTCCGAGATGGACTCTCTTTGTTCTCAACTGGGCGCCGTTTCCTGTTATCAGACCTTGTGAGTTGGATGCAGACCTGCTTTGTCTCATGGAGTATGAAGCCCAACAACTGTTTGATTAATACAGCATGTGTGTTTGGAGCAGAACGCATCACATCTGCATTTAAAACAGGCTGAAACCTGCAGGAAATCTGACTCTGACGATTGATTAAACTGATTCTGATCATCCTTCAGGGATTTAGTCAACTCAGTGATCAGATTGAAGTTCAGGTTTGTTGTTGTTGCATCTCCAGAGTTCAGCCATGAAGTTGGTGAATAAAATATCAAAACCAAAAGGACTGAAACTAAAACTATGAAAAATAAGAAGAAATTACGGTTGTAAATATTAGAATTTATTTTCCTTTAAGTGCCGAACTAAACCCGAGGATACCCTGCATTTATGTACAAGGATTAAAAGTGAATATTTATTTAGTATTTTTTAAAATTTGTATTAAAGAATGTGCTTATATGTTTGATTTTTATTCTATAATACATGACTCTGTAGTTAATGCATCTATATTGTACTGAACTCTGTTGCTCCACAGATCCTCCTTCCAGTCCGATAATCTACCCGAAAGACGACGTGGAGTTCGGAGTCCAGAACACGCTGATCTGTCATGTGACCGGTTTCTATCCTGCTCCTGTTGAAGTCTCCTGGACCAAGAACGGACAGAAGGTGACTGAAGGAACCAGCATCAATGTTCCCTTCCCCAACACAGACGGTTCCTTCAGACAGTCCTCCAGACTGGAGTTCATCCCACAGCAGGGAGACATCTACAGCTGTAGAGTGACTCACCCAGCACTGACCGAACCACTGACCAGGATGTGGGGTGAGAAACTATTTACATCTACAGTTAACTGAACAAACTGCAGCTGATCACTGAGATAACTGACCAAACTACAGCTAATCAGTTAGATAACTGACCAAACTACAGCTAATCAGTGAGATAACTGACCAAACTACAGCTAATCACTGAGATAACTGACCAAACTACAGCTAATCACAGAGATAACTGACCAAACTACAGCTAATCAGTTAGATAACTGATCAAACTACAGCTAATCAGTGAGATAACTGACCAAACTACAGCTAATCACTGAGATAACTGACCAAACTACAGCTAATCACAGAGATAACTGACCAAACTACAGCTAATCAGTTAGATAACTGATCAAACTACAGCTAATCACTGAGATAACTGACCAAACTACAGCTAATCAGTGAGATAACTGACCAAACTACAGCTAATCACTGAGATAACTGACCAAACTACAGCTAATCAGTGAGATAACTGACCAAACTACAGTTGATCAGTGAGATAACTGACCAAACTACAGCTGATCAGTTAGATAACTGACCAAACTACAGTTGATCAGTGAGATAACTGACCAAACTACAGCTGATCAGTGAGATAACTGACCAAACTACAGCTAATCAGTGAGATAACTGACCAAACTACAGTTGATCAGTGAGATAACTGACCAAACTACAGTTGATCAGTGAGATAACTGACCAAACTACAGCTAATCAGTGAGATAACTGACCAAACTACAGCTGATCAGTGAGATAACTGACCAAACTACAGCTGATCAGTGAGATAACTGACCAAACTACAGCTGATCAGTGAGATAACTGACCAAACTACAGCTAATCAGTGAGATAACTGACCAAACTACAGCTGATCAGTTAGATAACTGACCAAACTACAGTTAATCAGTGAGATAACTGACCAAACTACAGCTAATCAGTGAGATAACTGACCAAACTACAGCTAATCAGTGAGATAACTGACCAAACTACAGTTGATCAGTGAGATAACTGACCAAACTACAGTTGATCAGTGAGATAACTGACCAAACTACAGCTGATCAGTGAGATAACTGACCAAACTACAGCTGATCAGTGAGATAACTGACCAAACTACAGCTAATCAGAGAGATAACTGACCAAACTACAGCTAATCAGTGAGATAACTGACCAAACTACAGCTAATCAGAGAGATAACTGACCAAACTACAGCTAATCACTGAGATAACTGACCAAACTACAGCTGATCAGTGAGATAACTGACCAAACTACAGCTGATCACTGAGATAACTGACCAAACTACAGCTGATCAGTGAGATAACTGACCAAACTACAGCTAATCACTGAGATAACTGACCAAACTACAGCTGATCAGTGAGATAACTGACCAAACTACAGCTAATCACTGAGATAACTGACCAAACTACAGCTAATCACTGAGATAACTGACCAAACTACAGCTGATCACTGAGATAACTGACCAAACTACAGTTAATCAGTGAGATAACTGACCAAACTACAGTTAATCAGTGAGATAACTGACCAAACTACAGTTGATCAGTGAGATAACTGACCAAACTACAGTTAATCAGTTAGATAACTGACCAAACTACAGTTGATCAGTGAGATAACTGACCAAACTACAGTTGATCAGTGAGATAACTGACCAAACTACAGCTGATCACTGAGATAACTGACCAAACTACAGCTAATCAGAGAGATAACTGACCAAACTACAGCTAATCACTGAGATAACTGACCAAACTACAGCTAATCACTGAGATAACTGACCAAACTACAGCCAATCAGTGAGATAACTGACCAAACTACAGCTAATCAGAGAGTTAACTGACCAAACTACAGCTAATCAGTGAGATAACTGACCAAACTACAGTTAATCAGTGAGATAACTGACCAAACTACAGTTAATCAGTGAGATAAGTGACAAAACTACAGTTGATCAGTGAGATAACTGACCAAACTACAGTTAATCAGTGAGATAACTGACCAAACTACAGTTAATCAGTGAGATAACTGACCAAACTACAGTTAATCAGTGAGATAACTGACCAAACTACAGTTGATCAGTGAGATAACTGACCAAACTACAGCTGATCACTGAGATAACTGACCAAACTACAGTTAATCAGTGAGATAACTGACCAAACTACAGTTAATCAGTGAGATAACTGACCAAACTACAGCTGATCAGTGAGATAACTGACCAAACTACAGCTAATCAGAGAGATAACTGACCAAACTACAGCTAATCAGTTAGATAACTGACCAAACTACAGCTAATCACTGAGATAACTGACCAAACTACAGCTAATCAGAGAGATAACTGACCAAACTACAGCTAATCAGAGAGATAACTGACCAAACTACAGCTAATCAGTGAGATAACTGACCAAACTACAGTTAATCAGTGAGATAACTGACCAAACTACAGCTAATCAGTGAGATAACTGACCAAACTACAGTTAATCAGTGAGATAACTGACCAAACTACAGCTGATCACTGAGATAACTGACCAAACTACAGTTAATCAGTGAGATAACTGACCAAACTACAGCTGATCAGTGAGATAACTGACCAAACTACAGCTGATCAGTGAGATAACTGACCAAACTACAGCTAATCAGTGAGATAACTGACCAAACTACAGCTAATCAGTGAGATAACTGACCAAACTACAGCTAATCACTGAGATAACTGACCAAACTACAGCTGATCACTGAGATAACTGACCAAACTACAGCTGATCAGTGAGATAACTGACCAAACTACAGCTGATCAGTGAGATAACTGACCAAACTACAGCTAATCAGTGAGATAAATGACCAAACTACAGTTGATCAGTGAGATAACTGACCAAACTACAGCTGATCAGTGAGATAACTGACCAAACTACAGCTAATCAGTGAGATAACTGACCAAACTACAGCTAATCACTGAGATAACTGACCAAACTACAGCTGATCACTGAGATAACTGACCAAACTACAGCTGATCAGTGAGATAACTGACTAAACTACAGCTGATCAGTGAGATAACTGACCAAACTACAGCTAATCAGTGAGATAACTGACCAAACTACAGCTGATCACTGAGATAACTGACCAAACTACAGTTAATCAGTGAGATAACTGACCAAACTACAGCTGATCAGTGAGATAACTGACCAAACTACAGCTAATCAGAGAGATAACTGACCAAACTACAGCTAATCAGAGAGATAACTGACCAAACTACAGCTAATCAGTGAGATAACTGACCAAACTACAGTTAATCAGTGAGATAACTGACCAAACTACAGCTAATCAGTGAGATAACTGACCAAACTACAGTTAAGCAGTGAGATAACTGACCAAACTACAGTTAATCAGTGAGATAACTGACCAAACTACAGTTGATCAGTGAGATAACTGACCAAACTACAGCTGATCACTGAGATAACTGACCAAACTACAGTTAATCAGTGAGATAACTGACCAAACTACAGTTAATCAGTGAGATAACTGACCAAACTACAGCTAATCAGTGAGATAACTGACCAAACTACAGCTAATCAGAGAGATAACTGACCAAACTACAGCTAATCAGAGAGATAACTGACCAAACTACAGTTAATCAGTGAGATAACTGACCAAACTACAGTTAATCAGTGAGATAACTGACCAAACTACAGTTGATCAGTGAGATAACTGACCAAACTACAGCTGATCACTGAGATAACTGACCAAACTACAGTTAATCAGTGAGATAACTGACCAAACTACAGTTAATCAGTGAGATAACTGACCAAACTACAGCTGATCAGTGAGATAACTGACCAAACTACAGCTAATCAGAGAGATAACTGACCAAACTACAGCTAATCAGTTAGATAACTGACCAAACTACAGCTAATCACTGAGATAACTGACCAAACTACAGCTAATCAGAGAGTTAACTGACCAAACTACAGCTAATCACTGAGATAACTGACCAAACTACAGCTAATCACTGAGATAACTGACCAAACTACAGCTAATCAGAGAGTTAACTGACCAAACTACAGCTAATCAGTGAGATAACTGACCAAACTACAGTTAATCAGTGAGATAACTGACCAAACTACAGTTGATCAGTGAGATAACTGACCAAACTACAGTTAATCAGTGAGATAACTGACCAAACTACAGTTAATCAGTGAGATAACTGACCAAACTACAGTTAATCAGTGAGATAACTGACCAAACTACAGTTGATCAGTGAGATAACTGACCAAACTACAGCTGATCACTGAGATAACTGACCAAACTACAGTTAATCAGTGAGATAACTGACCAAACTACAGCTGATCAGTGAGATAACTGACCAAACTACAGCTAATCAGAGATAACTGACCAAACTACAGCTAATCAGTTAGATAACTGACCAAACTACAGCTAATCACTGAGATAACTGACCAAACTACAGCTAATCAGAGAGTTAACTGACCAAACTACAGCTAATCAGTGAGATAACTGACCAAACTACAGTTAATCAGTGAGATAACTGACCAAACTACAGTTGATCACTGAGATAACTGACCAAACTACAGCTGATCACTGAGATAACTGACCAAACTACAGTTAATCAGTGAGATAACTGACCAAACTACAGTTAATCAGTGAGATAACTGACCAAACTACAGCTGATCAGTGAGATAACTGACCAAACTACAGCTAATCAGAGAGATAACTGACCAAACTACAGCTAATCAGAGAGATAACTGACCAAACTACAGCTAATCAGTTAGATAACTGACCAAACTACAGCTAATCACTGAGATAACTGACCAAACTACAGCTAATCACTGAGATAACTGACCAAACTACAGCTAATCAGAGAGTTAACTGACCAAACTACAGCTAATCAGTGAGATAACTGACCAAACTACAGTTAATCAGTGAGATAACTGACCAAACTACAGTTGATCACTGAGATAACTGACCAAACTACAGCTAATCAGTGAGATAACTGACCAAACTACAGTTGATCAGTGAGATAACTGACCAAACTACAGCTAATCAGTGAGATAACTGACCAAACTACAGTTAATCAGTGAGATAACTGACCAAACTACAGTTGATCAGTGAGATAACTGACCAAACTACAGCTGATCACTGAGATAACTGACCAAACTACAGTTAATCAGTGAGATAACTGACCAAACTACAGTTAATCAGTGAGATAACTGACCAAACTACAGTTAATCAGTGAGATAACTGACCAAACTACAGTTAATCAGTTAGATAACTGACCAAACTACAGCTGATCAGTGAGATAACTGACCAAACTACAGCTAATCACTGAGATAACTGACCAAACTACAGCTGATCACTGAGATAACTGACCAAACTACAGCTGATCACTGAGATAACTGACCAAACTACAGTTAATCAGTGAGATAACTGACCAAACTATAGTTAATCAGTGAGATAACTGACCAAACTACAGTTGATCAGTGAGATAACTGACCAAACTACAGTTGATCAGTGAGATAACTGACCAAACTACAGTTAATCAGTGAGATAACTGACCAAACTACAGTTGATCAGTGAGATAACTGACCAAACTACAGTTGATCAGTGAGATAACTGACCAAACTACAGTTGATCAGTGAGATAACTGACCAAACTACAGCTGGTCAGAGAGATAACTGACCAAACTACAGCTGGTCAGAGAGATAACTGACCAAACTACAGCTGATCAGAGAGATAACTGACCAAACTACAGCTAATCAGTTAGATAACTGACCAAACTACAGCTAATCAGAGAGATAACTGACCAAACTACAGCTAATCAGAGAGATAACTGACCAAACTACAGCTAATCAGTGAGATAACTGACCAAACTACAGTTAATCAGTGAGATAACTGACCAAACTACAGTTGATCAGTGAGATAACTGACCAAACTACAGTTGATCAGTGAGATAACTGACCAAACTACAGTTGATCAGTGAGATAACTGACCAAACTACAGTTAATCAGTGAGATAACTGACCAAACTACAGTTGATCAGTGAGATAACTGACCAAACTACAGTTAATCAGTGAGATAACTGACCAAACTACAGCTGATCAGTTAGATAACTGACCAAACTACAGCTAATCAGTTAGATAACTGACCAAACTACAGCTAATCAGAGATAACTGACCAAACTACAGCTAATCAGTTAGATAACTGACCAAACTACAGCTAATCAGAGATAACTGACCAAACTACAGCTAATCAGTTAGATAACTGACCAAACTACAGCTAATGGCAATATGTAACAAAAGAACTCAACAATAACAGAAACCACTTAATGAAACTAAAGGTTAATAATATGAACTAAAATAAAACAACCTAAACATTTGTATAAACAAGTCAGACACAAGAAAAACAAAAACTAAACTAAACAGCAGGAAGTCAGTATCTACGAAAAGAAAACGGGTTGAATTAATTATATTATATTATTTATTTAATATATATAATAATATTTAGGCAGAAGATCAACACGTGCGAGCTGGTTGCTAGGTAACAGGACTTATAGTAAATTAAACACAGCAGCGCTGCCTCGACTCACAAACTGAAGCTACCAGAGTGTTGTATTCATACCAGGACGTCTCAGCACTGCTTATATATCAGACCAACAAGTTGACAACAAGGAAGTAGGCGGTGCTAAAGACTATCTAGCCCTACGGCAGCCTGGGAGGGACATTTACTGGCTACATTCAGTAAACATTTTAAATGTAGTTCATGTTCACTGACTAACATTAATCCTTCCTGCCAACACACAGACTGTAGCAGACTGTTACTGAGAGAAGAACAACATCTGTATTTACAGTCACCAACATGATGACTGTGATGCTTCATAAAGTCCGACATTAAACCGCAGCAACACAGAGCAACGTGTGATGTGTGAAACTGGTTTCTAGTCTTTATATTGTGGTTTTATTCCTGCAGATGTGGAGGAGCATCAGCCAGGTGTTGGACCTGCGGTGTTTTGTGGACTGGGTCTGACTGTCGGTCTGCTCGGCGTGGCGGCTGGAACCTTCTTCCTCATCAAAGGAAACGAGTGCAGCTGATTGGCTGGGGCTGATGATGTCATCGTTAGCAGCTGCTGCCTGACGTGTTTTTCTTCATTTAAAGCTTGAACCTGTTTGTCTGCGTTCTGTATAATAAACATAAATATAACGTTTCTGATCTTTGACAAACTGCTGCAGCTTCAACATAAACCCTCTGATTTCTCTGCAGCACGTTCACTCTGAATCTATAACATTATTAATATCTGATTGATTTCATGCTCAACTGTTTTTATCAAATAATCATCTTATGAACATGTACTCTCATGAATTACTTTAATGTGAACAAGGGTCACAAATAAAGATGAAAAATCAGTGTATTGATACATAAATATATCATGATCAATAAAGCGATGAACTCTGATCTGTGTGATAGTTTTTTATTGTTTTTCATTATTTGTCAGATTGTTGCTGTTTTGGACTCTTTTGAAAGGGATTTCCTGGATCAATCGAGGTTAAATCATCTTTAATGTATCTGCCTAATGATGGTTTCCTCTGAAGCTTCCTGTGAAGTTTCCTTTACAACAATCAGACGTTTCTCGTTACATTCAGGGTCAGAAAATGAAGATGTGCAAATGTTCACTGTGGTTGTTTATGAGTCTGGAAACCAGGATTGATGCTGGTACTGAAGCTACAGACACAATCTGAGAGCTGACGAGAGTTCAGCAGCAGGATTTATATATATATATATATATATATATATATATATATATATTATATGAGACCACTGAGCTCAGAAAAGAAATGATATGATCTTGATAACAAAATAACCAAACTAAAAAGTCAAAAGGTCAAAGGGTAAAAACAACACTTTAATAACATGAAATATTTGATAACAAGCGACAAAAACATAAGAAACTAATTAGAATAATTAGGACCCAAACTTAGAGAAGGTCAACTAATCAATAAAGAAACTAAAGCTTCAACTTAACACAACATAACCAAACAGATCCAACCTGTGGTTTTACTGGTTCCCAGACGTCAGCTGACCAGGAAGAAGCCTGAGAACCAGTTCCCAACCACATGATAAATACACACACATAGAGCAGAGGATTATGGGTACTATCTTACACCCGGCGCATAGCGGCGCTTAGTGCAACACAAGTGTCTCTGCTGGTTTAACACTGATGCAGTTGTCATTTTCCCGTCCAGCTCCCTCGTTGTTTAAACAGCTAATAACTGTTATAACAGCAATCTGCCAAGCTGCAAACACACCTGGCTTTTAATGGGAATGAAAGATGACTCTGATTGGTTTATTGCATGTTACGCCCAGAACACACCGATGATTAATTAAGAGAATAAGTAGAACCCTTATGAACCGCCTGGTGCTGCAAACATTTTATTCACTGTTAAACTAGCAGAAGTGGATTTGGACTCATCCTAAATGTACTTGTGCTTAGATCTTACAGAGCCTAACTTTCCTAACTTACAAAGCCCTTAATGGTCAGACACCATCATATCTTAAAGAGCTCATTGTACCGTATTATCCCACTAGAACACTGCACTCCCAGTATGCAGCTTACTGGTGGTTCCTACAGTCTTTAAAAGTAGAATGGGAGGCAGAGCCTTCAGCTATCAGGCTCCTCTTCTATGGAACCATCTACCGGATTCAGTCCGGGGTGCAGACACCCTCTCTATGTTTAAGAGTAGGCTTAAAACTTTCCTTTTTGATAAAGCTTATAGTTAGGGCCGACCAGGCTCGCCTTGGATCAGCCCTTAGTTATGCTGCTATAGGCCTAGACTGCTGGGGGACTTCCCATGATGCACTGAGCTCCTCTCTCCTCCTCCTCCTCTCCATCTGTATGCATTCATGTAACATCAATGCATGTCACTAACTTTGCTTCTTCCCCGGAGTTTTTTGTGCTTTCTCATCTCACAGGAAAACCTGACTCCCGGGCCGAACCTTCGCGGTCCTTCACAGTCCTGATGGCATCCTTCCCTGGCTGCTGCTGCTTGTGCTTGTTGTTGTCATTGTTTTTCTTCTGTCCCCCCTCCCCCTTTCCCTCTCTCTTTCTCTCTCTCAACCCAACCGGTCAAAGCAGATGGCCGCCCACCAAGAGCCGGGGTCTGCTTGAGGTTTCTACCCGTTAAAGGGGAGTTTTTCCTTCCCGCTGTCGCCAAGTGCTGCTCATGGGGGAACTGTTGGGTCTCTGTAAATTAAAGAGTTCGGTCTTGACCTGCTCTATGTGAAAAGTGCCTTGAGATGACTTCTGTTGTGATATGGCGCTATATAAATAAATATTGATTGATTGATTGATTGATCATTAAAACAGGCCCAATGTGTCATTTATTGAAAATGGGAGTTAAAATGTGACCAAATATAAAGAAATACTAACACTGGTGGACAGCAGCTGATGTAGCTGCCACAGACTGATACTCAAAATATTACTAATAAAATGATGATCTTCATATCATTGATCAGGTCTATTAATACAACCAGGAATCAATAAATATGTTCATGGGAAACAGAAAGGACATTAAGTGATGTAATAAAACATTAGTCACCAGAGAGACGGAGCAGCAGATCAGGTTGAATAGAGGTGTCCTGACCTTTCACCTCTTCCCAGGAGACTTAACAACCAATCACACCTGACCTCAGGTGACCTCCAACCACTCTAATGACAACATGTTGTTACAGCAGCACTAACGAACCAGGTGGAATCAGTGACCTTGATAACGACCCACAGAGGTTAAATACCTGCGACTCTTCATCAGTCAGTTAGAAGTGAAGAAGCTTCCTGGATGAGAGAAGAAACATCTTCAAACAAGTCCAGTTGCCTTCGATTCAGACCTGCTGGGATTTTAGTTTCTGCCCAACAAATAAAAAGACAGTTACATCTGATTGACAAGAGCCGAGACACTGTTTACATAAAAGTTGGTAAACTCTTCAAGTAAAGGCGTGGACTGCCCGTCCACCTCATGAACTTAACACTGGAATATTAAACTCAGGTCAAACTGCTTTTTAGCAGACGTGTTCATGTTTGAAATACAGATGTTTGAGCGTCAGTTTCTCCTTCTAATGAACATCAGGTCTGATCTGGTTTTGGTTCAATAAACCTCCATCTGGACCCGACTGTAAAAACACTTCAAATACGTCTCAGAGTTTCTCTCTGAAAAACAGATGAGCACTTCTTTCATACAGAAATGTTTCTCTTTGATTGTTTGAGATCAGACGTCCTGAAGAAACGTTTTCTCCACGTAGAATAAACGTCTTTGAGTATTTTAAGTTTCTAACAGTAAAGACATGATGTAGTTTGATCTGGATTAATAAGAGTTATGAAGGTTCATTATTGAGTCATAAATCTTCATTCTTTTGTTCATTCATGTTTCATGTGAGCAGAGCATCATCTCGTCTCAGAGAGTTTAGAGTTTAGAGCTGAACTCTCTGAGTTTGAACAGCAGCAGAAACAAAACGATGCAGAAATAAAGCTGCTGGTTAAATTTATTTTATGTTTGTTTGTATGTTTGTAACTCTGTTGGTGAAACGGCTCTTTGACATCATGGAGTTAGCATTAACATTAGCTTTAGCATTAGCATTAGCCTGCTGTAGCGGCTCAAAGTGCATCAGATGGAACTAAATTTATTATTATTATATATTATTATATATTATTATAATTATAGATTATCTACATGAAGGGTTAATGTTAGTAACACTGAACCTGGATATTTACTGGAAATGTTGCTCTGTGGATGTTTGCTAACATGTTAGCTAATATAGCTAACATGTTAGCTATATTAGCTAACATGTTAGCTATATTAGCTGCTCTATCAGCTGATAATATGTCAGATGTTGAGTTTACTGTTCAGCTGAAAACACGTAGTTCAGAATCTATTAATGCAGCTTTAATAATGTTTCAGAACAGAGTTTATAGCTTCACAAACATTTAGATCACAGAAACCTTCAAAGGAACGTTTTGTCTTTTCACCTCGATATACCAGAATACATGCACACAGGAGCTTATTGGTTTTAACTGTTTCATTATGTTATATTATATTATATTATATTATATTATATTATATTATATTATATTATATCAATATAAAGTGTTTATTTATACCAGCGAGCAGAGAGCTTCATAACTCAAATATAAATTCAGGAACATGAAACATTTCAGTTAATAAACATTAAAACAGTTCATGTAAATGTCAGATGAACAGTGATATTATTGATCCAGTGTGGGAACCACTGGTTTACTGGTTTACTGGTTTACTGGTTTATCTTCATGTCTGTGACTGTGAGTTGGTTCTCCAGCAGCAGACGTTTGTGTGAACAGTCTGCCTGGTAACAGCTGATCAGCAGGTCATGTGATCAGCTCCTCTGGTTTTTAGAGCAGCTCTCAGTCAGACTGTGTCAGTGTTTGTCAAGAGAACAGAGCAACATGGCTTCATCCTTTCTGAGCTTCTCCCTCCTCTTCATCACTGTCTACACAGCAGGTAGGATCAATACACTGATCACTGATCAATACACTGTTAATACTTCATCACTGCCTACACAGCAGGTAGGATCAATACACTGAACACTGATCAATACACTGTTAATACTTCATCACTGTCTACACAGCAGGTAGGATCAATACACTGATCACTGATCAATACACTGATCAGACTGTAATGAGTCAAATTGATTGTGTTTTATCTTCAGATGGGTTTCTGGAATATGCAGTGGATCGCTGTCAGTTTAACTCCACTGAGCTCGGGGGCATCCGGTTCATCAGGTCTTATTATTACAACAAGTTGGAGGACATCAGGTTTGACAGCGTTGTGGACAGGTATGTTGGATACACTGAACACGGTGTGAAGAACGCAGAACGCTGGAACAAAGGTCCAGAGCTGACTGCAGCGAGAGCTGCGAGGGAGAGATACTGCCACAACAACATTGGGATTGACTACCAGTCTGCTCTGACTAAATCAGGTGAGTTTGTGTTTGATCACATTAAACCTCGTTAACAAACTGAATCATTAACTGCTGATTGATTGATTGATTATAATGATTGATTTTATTCAGACAGTTTAGACCTTTATTGTTTTAACAGGAAGTGACTTTCAGCTTTAAATACAGTTTTATGAATATTTATTTTATTGTTAAATATATATTTATACATTTACTGTTCACATATAAACACAAATACTGTCAATATGATCAATAATGTTTTTCTACTGAAATATTAAAACATTTGATCAGTTTGTATCAGAAACATGAAAACTGATGATGATGATGATGATGATGACTGTTTAATACTCAACTCTCTGCCACCACCTGCTGGTTAAACTGTGATATTACACACACACACATTACACACACATTACACACACACATTACACACACATTACACACACACACACACATTACACACACACATTACACACACATTACACACACACATTACACACACACATTACACACACACACACATTACACACACATTACACACACACATTACACACACACATTACACACACACACACATTACACACACATTACACACACACATTACACACACATTACACACACACACACATTACACACACATTACACACACATTACACACACACACACATTACACACACATTACACACACATTACACACACACACACATTACACACACACACACACATTACACACACATTACACACACACATTACACACACATTACACACACACACACATTAC
>NC_058127.1:40000-62500 GCF_914725855.1 Thunnus albacares | reverse complement strand
TACACACACACACGACACACTCACACACACACACTCACACACACATTACACACACATTACACACAGTACACACACACACACACACACACACACACACTCACTCTGCGACCCAAATAAAATAATGTTGTTTAAATTAAATCAAATCGTTGCCGTCTGACTCGCTGGTCGGGTTCGGGTTCTTCTATCTTATTTACCAATAGTGAAGCTCGGAGTTCAGAGACGTGAAACAAACGTTTCATCAAACACAAGCTGCTGAATCAAACAGCAGGTGGTTAATAGTGAGTTGAACCACGGTGAAGGATGAGGAACGGGGCGATGCATGGCGAGGGGACCGATGAGTGAGGCTACAGGCTGGCGGTAACAACGGTCCAGAGAAGTGATCAGTGAGCGGGAGACGTCTGCTCCTCCAGAGAGTCCGAGGACTGTTTCCTGGTCTTCATGACCCTGGTCTCAGTCACTGAACTCGTCCTAAAGCTCCTTTACTTCTCACGCCGACTGCATTATGAGCTTTAACCTGATTGACATGAACACATACTAACAACACACAGTAGCATCAGCTGCTACTGCAGTGAAATATGTGCTAACATAACTAGCGCGCTAATCACTGTTAGCATCTATCTGATGAACTGAGGTTATTTACATCCTGCAGGTTGCTGTCATGTCTGTTACCTGTCGGTTAAACTCTGCATCTACTGAAGTAACAAACATAAACAACCTTCACACAGCTCCTGTTTATCGTCTGACCAGCCCGTAGCTTTACTCTACAGCGTCTCCTCTACATCCCTCCACCTTCACAACTGGCTGACCAGTTGGTAACAACCAGTACAATTAACAACATGTCAGATGGACAACGTTACGTCCTCTGAGGTTCAGATGTGAGATAAACACGCTGCTCTCATGTAAACAACAAACAAACTAGTTGAACTGCATGAACGTCACCAACACAATGACAAAGATTTATTCATCTGTTTATAACGTGTTTTAATTCACTATGAACTGGATTAAACATTCAACTGAACTGGTTTTAATGGAATACTTTTAAACACTGAAGATTATTTATTCATCTGTATTCTATTAGACTGGACTACACAAACAACAACAACAACAACAACAACAACAACAACAATAATAATAATCATGTGACTGTGTTGCAGCTAAGCCTTACGTCCGGCTGCGCTCGGTGGCGTCCTCCTCTGGTAACCATCCCTCCATGTTGGTCTGCAGCGTCTACGACTTCTACCCCAAACAGATCAGAGTCACATGGCTCAGAGACGGACAGGAAGTCTCCTCTGACGTCACTTCCACCGATGAGATGGCGGACACCGACTGGTACTACCAGATCCAGTCCCACCTGGAGTACACGCCCAGGTGAGTCCGGCTGCGGGTGATCAGTAAAGGTGAGGCGGCTCCGTCAGGACGCTTCGCTGTCAGTCAGGTTGAGTTTGTGGCTGAACGTTGAGCAGAGTGATTTACTGAGAATGAAGGAAACTCAGCTCAGAATGTTGCTGCTGGAAGTTTGTCACAAACTCTGATGTTTGTTTGTGTTGAAGGTCTGGAGAGAAGATCTCCTGTATGGTGGAACACGCCAGCCTGCAAGAACCTCTGGTTACTGACTGGGGTAAAGACCTGTCTGTCTGCTCACCTGTCTGTCTGTCTGCTCACCTGTCTGTCTGTCTGTCTGCTCACCTGTCTGTCTGTCTGCTCACCTGTCTGTCTGTCTGTCTGTCTGTCTGTCTGCTCACCTGTCTGTCTGTCTGTCTGTCTGTCTGTCTGTCTGCTCACCTGTCTGTCTGTCTGCTCACCTGTCTGTCTGTCTGTCTGTCTGTCTGCTCACCTGTCTGTCTGTCTGTCTGTCTGTCTGCTCACCTGTCTGTCTGTCTGTCTGTCTGTCTGTCTGTCTGCTCACCTGTCTGTCTGACTGTCTGCTCACCTGTCTGTCTGCTCACCTGTCTGTCTGTCTGTCTGTCTGTCTGTGTGCTCACCTGTCTGTCTGTCTGTCTGTCTGTCTGCTCACCTGTCTGTCTGACTGTCTGCTCACCTGTCTGTCTGCTCACCTGTCTGTCTGTCTGTCTGTCTGTCTGTCTGCTCACCTGTCTGTCTGACTGTCTGCTCACCTGTCTGTCTGCTCACCTGTCTGTCTGTCTGTCTGTCTGCTCACCTGTCTGTCTGTCTGTCTGCTCACCTGTCTGTCTGTCTGTCTGTCTGTCTGTCTGTCTGTCTGCTCACCTGTCTGTCTGCCTGTCTGCTCACCTGTCTGTCTGTCTGCTCATCTGTCTGTCTGTCTGTCTGTCTGTCTGTCTGTCTGCTCACCTGTCTGTCTGTCTGCTCACCTGTCTGTCTGCTCACCTGTCTGTCTGTCTGTCTGTCTGCTCACCTGTCTGTCTGTCTGCTCACCTGTCTGTCTGCTCACCTGTCTGTCTGTCTGTCTGTCTGCTCACCTGTCTGTCTGTCTGCTCACCTGTCTGTCTGCTCACCTGTCTGTCTGTCTGCTCACCTGTCTGTCTGTCTGCTCACCTGTCTGTCTGCTCACCTGTCTGTCTGTCTGCTCACCTGTCTGTCTGTCTGCTCACCTGTCTGTCTGTCTGTCTGTCTGTCTGCTCACCTGTCTGTCTCTCTACCTGTCTGTGTGCTCACCTGTCTGTCTCTCTTCCTGTATGTGTGCTCATCTGTCTGTCTCTCTACCTGTCTGTGTGCTCACCTGTCTGTCTCTCTACCTGTCTGTGTGCTCACCTGTCTGTCTCTCTACCTGTCTGTGTGCTCACCTGTCTGTCTCTCTTCCTGTCTGTGTGCTCACCTGTCTGTCTCTCTACCTGTCTGTGTGCTCATCTGTCTGTCTCTCTACCTGTCTGTCTCTCTACCTGTCTGTCTGCTCTCCTGTCTGTCTGTCTCTCTACCTGCCTGTGTGCTCACCTGTCTGTCTGTCTGTCTGCTCACCTGTCTGTCTCTCTTCCTCTCTGTGTGCTCACCTGTCTGTCTGTCTGTGTGCTCACCTGTCTGTCTCTCTACCTGTCTGTCCTCAGATCCGTCCCTGCCTGAGTCAGAGAGAAACAAGATCGCCATCGGAGCGTCAGGACTGATCCTGGGTCTGATCTTATCTCTGGCTGGATTCATCTACTACAAGAGGAAGTCCCAAGGTCAGAGCAGGAAACCAGTCTGACCAGTGTGACACCAGTCTGACACCAGTCTGACCAGTCTGACACCAGTCTGACACCAGTCTGACACCAGTCTGACACCAGTCTGACACCAGTCTGACCAGTCTGATACCAGTCTGACACCAGTCTGACCAGTCTGACACCAGTTTGACCAGTCTGACACCAGTCTGAAACCAGTCTGATACCAGTCTGATACCAATCTGATACCAGTCTGACCAGTCTGACCAGTCTGATACCAGTCTGACCAGTCTGACACCAGTTTGACCAGTCTGACACCAGTCTGATACCAGTCTGATACCAGTCTGACACCAGTCTGACACCAGTCTGATACCAGTCTGATACCAGTCTGACACCAGTCTGACCAGTCTGACCAGTCTGACCAGTCTGACACCAGTCTGACACCAGTCTGACACCAGTCTGACACCAGTCTGACCAGTCTGACCAGTCTGACACCAGTCTGACACCAGTCTGATACCAGTCTGATACCAGTCTGACACCAGTCTGACACCAGTCTGATACCAGTCTGACACCAGTCTGACCAGTCTGATACCAGTCTGACCAGTCTGACACCAGTCTGATACCAGTCTGATACCAGTCTGACACCAGTCTGACACCAGTCTGACCAGTCTGACACCAGTCTGTCACCAGTCTGACCAGTCTGACCAGTCTGACACCAGTCTGACACCAGTCTGATACCAGTCTGACACCAGTCTGACACCAGTCTGACCAGTCTGACCAGTCTGACCCCAGTCTGACACCAGTCTGACACCAGTCTGACCCCAGTCTGACACCAGTCTGACCAGTCCGACACCAGTCCGACACCAGTCCGACACCAGTCCGACACCAGTCCGACACCAGTCTGACAACAGTCTGACACCAGTGTGACACCAGTCTGACCAGTCTGACCAGTCTGACCAGTCTGACCAGTCTGACACCAGTCTGACACCAGTCTTACCAGTCTGATACCAGTCTGATACCAGTCTGACACCAGTCTGACACCAGTCTGACACCAGTCTGACCAGTCTGACCAGTCTGACCAGTCTGACACCAGTCTGACCAGTCTGACCAGTCTGACCAGTCTGATACCAGTCTGACACCAGTCTGACCAGTCTGACACCAGTCTGACACCAGTCTGATACCAGTCTGATACCAGTCTGACACCAGTCTGACACCAGTCTGACACCAGTCTGACCAGTCTGACCAGTCTGACCAGTCTGATACCAGTCTGACCAGTCTGACACCAGTCTGACACCAGTCTGAAACCAGTCTGAAACCAGTCTGATACCAGTCTGATACCAGTATGACCAGTCTGACACCAGACTGACACCAGTCTGATACCAGTCTGACCAGACTGACACCAGTCTGATACCAGTCTGATACCAGTCTGACCAGTCTGACACCAGTCTGATACCAGTCTGACACCAGTCTGACACCAGTCTGACACCAGTCTGACCAGTCTGACCAGTCTGACACCAGTCTGACCAGTCTGACCAGTCTGACACCAGTCTGACACCAGTCTGACACCAGTCTGACACCAGTCTGACACCAGTCTGACACCAGTCTGATACCAGTCTGACCAGTCTGACACCAGTCTGACACCAGTCTGACCAGTCTGACCAGTCTGACACCAGTCTGACTAGTCTGACACCAGTCTGATACCAGTCTGACACCAGTCTGACTAGTCTGACACCAGTCTGACCAGTCTGACACCAGTCTGACTAGTCTGATACCAGTCTGACACCAGTCTGAGCAGTCTGACACCAGTCTGACCAGTCTGACCAGTCTGACACCAGTCTGACACCAGTCTGATACCAGTCTGACCAGTCTGACCAGTCTGATACCAGTCTGACACCAGTCTGATACCAGTCTGACCAGTCTGACCAGTCTGATACCAGTCTGACACCAGTCTGACCAGTCTGACACCAGTCTGACACCAGTCTGACACCAGTCTGACACCAGTCTGACACCAGTCTGACCAGTCTGAGCAGTCTGACACCAGTCTGACACCAGTCTGACACCAGTCTGACACCAGTCTGATACCAGTCTGACCAGTCTGACACCAGTCTGACCAGTCTGACCAGTCTGATACCAGTCTGATACCAGTCTGATACCAGTCTGACACCAGTCTGATACCAGTCTGACATCAGTCTGATACCAGTCTGACACCAGTCTGACCAGTCTGACACCAGTCTGACACCAGTCTGACCAGTCTGATACCAGTCTGACACCAGTCTGACCAGTCTGACACCAGTCTGATACCAGTCTGACCAGTCTGACCAGTCTGATACCAGTCTGACCAGTCTGACACCAGTCTGACCAGTCTGACACCAGTCTGACACCAGTCTGACCAGTCTGATACCAGTCTGACACCAGTCTGACCAGTCTGACACCAGTTTGACCAGTCTGACACCAGTCTGAAACCAGTCTGATACCAGTCTGATACCAGTCTGATACCAGTCTGACCAGTCTGACCAGTCTGATACCAGTCTGACCAGTCTGACACCAGTTTGACCAGTCTGACACCAGTCTGAAACCAGTCTGATACCAGTCTGATACCAGTCTGACCAGTCTGACACCAGTCTGACACCAGTCTGACACCAGTCTGATACCAGTCTGACACCAGTCTGACACCAGTCTGACACCAGTCTGACCAGTCTGACCAGTCTGACCAGTCTGATACCAGTCTGACCAGTCTGACACCAGTCTGACACCAGTCTGAAACCAGTCTGAAACCAGTCTGATACCAGTCTGATACCAGTATGACCAGTCTGACACCAGACTGACACCAGTCTGATACCAGTCTGACCAGACTGACACCAGTCTGATACCAGTCTGATACCAGTCTGACCAGTCTGACACCAGTCTGATACCAGTCTGACACCAGTCTGACACCAGTCTGACACCAGTCTGACCAGTCTGACCAGTCTGACACCAGTCTGACCAGTCTGACCAGTCTGACACCAGTCTGACACCAGTCTGACACCAGTCTGACACCAGTCTGACACCAGTCTGATACCAGTCTGACCAGTCTGACACCAGTCTGACACCAGTCTGACCAGTCTGACCAGTCTGACACCAGTCTGACTAGTCTGACACCAGTCTGATACCAGTCTGACACCAGTCTGACTAGTCTGACACCAGTCTGACCAGTCTGACACCAGTCTGACTAGTCTGATACCAGTCTGACACCAGTCTGAGCAGTCTGACACCAGTCTGACCAGTCTGACCAGTCTGACACCAGTCTGACACCAGTCTGATACCAGTCTGACCAGTCTGACCAGTCTGATACCAGTCTGACACCAGTCTGATACCAGTCTGATACCAGTCTGACCAGTCTGACCAGTCTGATACCAGTCTGACACCAGTCTGACCAGTCTGACACCAGTCTGACACCAGTCTGACACCAGTCTGACACCAGTCTGACACTAGTCTGACCAGTCTGACACCAGTCTGACACCAGTCTGACACCAGTCTGACACCAGTCTGATACCAGTCTGACCAGTCTGACACCAGTCTGACCAGTCTGACCAGTCTGATACCAGTCTGATACCAGTCTGATACCAGTCTGACACCAGTCTGATACCAGTCTGACATCAGTCTGATACCAGTCTGACACCAGTCTGACCAGTCTGACACCAGTCTGACACCAGTCTGACCAGTCTGATACCAGTCTGACACCAGTCTGACCAGTCTGACACCAGTCTGATACCAGTCTGACCAGTCTGACCAGTCTGATACCAGTCTGACCAGTCTGACACCAGTCTGACCAGTCTGACACCAGTCTGACACCAGTCTGACCAGTCTGATACCAGTCTGACACCAGTCTGACCAGTCTGACACCAGTTTGACCAGTCTGACACCAGTCTGAAACCAGTCTGATACCAGTCTGATACCAGTCTGATACCAGTCTGACCAGTCTGACCAGTCTGATACCAGTCTGACCAGTCTGACACCAGTTTGACCAGTCTGACACCAGTCTGAAACCAGTCTGATACCAGTCTGATACCAGTCTGACCAGTCTGACACCAGTCTGACACCAGTCTGACACCAGTCTGATACCAGTCTGACACCAGTCTGACACCAGTCTGACCAGTCTGATACCAGTCTGACACCAGTCTGACCAGTCTGACCAGTCTGACACCAGTCTGACACCAGTCTGATACCAGTCTGACACCAGTCTGACACCAGTCTGACCAGTCTGACCAGTCTGACACCAGTCTGACCAGTCTGACCAGTCTGACCAGTCTGACACCAGTCTGACACCAGTCTTACCAGTCTGACACCAGTCTGACACCAGTCTGACACCAGTCTGACCAGTCTGAGCAGTCTGACCAGTCTGATACCAGTCTGACACCAGTCTGACACCAGTCTGACCAGTCTGACACCAGTCTGACACCAGTCTGATACCAGTCTGATACCAGTCTGACACCAGTCTGACACCAGTCTGACACCAGTCTGACCAGTCTGACCAGTCTGACCAGTCTGATACCAGTCTGACCAGTCTGACACCAGTCTGACACCAGTCTGAAACCAGTCTGAAACCAGTCTGATACCAGTCTGATACCAGTATGACCAGTCTGACACCAGACTGACACCAGTCTGATACCAGTCTGACCAGACTGACACCAGTCTGATACCAGTCTGACCAGTCTGACACCAGTCTGATACCAGTCTGACCAGTCTGACACCAGTCTGACCAGTCTGACCAGTCTGATACCAGTCTGACACCAGTCTGACCAGTCTGACCAGTCTGACACCAGTCTGACACCAGTCTGACACCAGTCTGACACCAGTCTGATACCAGTCTGACCAGTCTGACACCAGTCTGACACCAGTCTGACCAGTCTGACCAGTCTGACACCAGTCTGACTAGTCTGACACCAGTCTGATACCAGTCTGACACCAGTCTGACTAGTCTGACACCAGTCTGACCAGTCTGACACCAGTCTGACTAGTCTGATACCAGTCTGACACCAGTCTGAGCAGTCTGACACCAGTCTGACCAGTCTGACCAGTCTGACACCAGTCTGACACCAGTCTGATACCAGTCTGACCAGTCTGACCAGTCTGATACCAGTCTGACACCAGTCTGATACCAGTCTGACCAGTCTGACCAGTCTGATACCAGTCTGACACCAGTCTGACACCAGTCTGACCAGTCTGACACCAGTCTGACACCAGTCTGACACCAGTCTGACACCAGTCTGACACCAGTCTGACCAGTCTGAGCAGTCTGACACCAGTCTGACCAGTCTGACACCAGTCTGACACCAGTCTGACCAGTCTGACCAGTCTGACACCAGTCTGACACCAGTCTGACACCAGTCTGACCAGTCTGACCAGTCTGAGCAGTCTGACACCAGTCTGACCAGTCTGAGCAGTCTGACACCAGTCTGACACCAGTCTGACACCAGTCTGACCAGTCTGACACCAGTCTGACACCAGTCTGACACCAGTCTGACACCAGTCTGACACCAGTCTGAGCAGTCTGACACCAGTCTGACACCAGTCTGACACCAGTCTGACCAGTCTGACCAGTCTGACCAGTCTGACACCAGTCTGACACCAGTCTGACACCAGTCTGACACCAGTCTGACCAGTCTGAGCAGTCTGACACCAGTCTGACCAGTCTGACACCAGTCTGACACCAGTCTGACCAGTCTGACACCAGTCTGACCAGTCTGAGCAGTCTGACACCAGTCTGACCAGTCTGACAGCAGTCTGACCAGTTTGACCAGTCTGACACCAGTCTGACCAGTCTGAGCAGTCTGACACCAGTCTGACACCAGTCTGACACCAGTCTGACCAGTCTGACCAGTCTGAGCAGTCTGACACCAGTCTGACACCAGTCTGACACCAGTCTGACCAGTCTGAGCAGTCTGACACCAGTCTGACCAGTCTGACACCAGTCTGACCAGTCTGATACCAGTCTGATACCAGTCTGACCAGTCTGACACCAGTCTGACCAGTCTGACAAGTCTGATACCAGTCTGACACCAGTCTGACACCAGTCTGACCAGTCTGACCAGTCTGACACCAGTCTGACACCAGTCTGACACCAGTCTGATACCAGTCTGACCAGTCTGACACCAGTCTGACACCAGTCTGACCAGTCTGACCAGTCTGACACCAGTCTGACTAGTCTGACACCAGTCTGATACCAGTCTGACACCAGTCTGACTAGTCTGACACCAGTCTGACCAGTCTGACACCAGTCTGACTAGTCTGATACCAGTCTGACACCAGTCTGAGCAGTCTGACACCAGTCTGACCAGTCTGACCAGTCTGACACCAGTCTGACACCAGTCTGATACCAGTCTGACCAGTCTGACCAGTCTGATACCAGTCTGACACCAGTCTGATACCAGTCTGACCAGTCTGACCAGTCTGATACCAGTCTGACACCAGTCTGACACCAGTCTGACACCAGTCTGACCAGTCTGACCAGTCTGAGCAGTCTGACACCAGTCTGACCAGTCTGACCAGTCTGAGCAGTCTGACACCAGTCTGACACCAGTCTGACACCAGTCTGACCAGTCTGACACCAGTCTGACCAGTCTGACACCAGTCTGACACCAGTCTGACACCAGTCTGACCAGTCTGAGCAGTCTGACACCAGTCTGACCAGTCTGACACCAGTCTGACACCAGTCTGACCAGTCTGACCAGTCTGACACCAGTCTGACACCAGTCTGACACCAGTCTGACACCAGTCTGACCAGTCTGAGCAGTCTGACACCAGTCTGACCAGTCTGACACCAGTCTGACACCAGTCTGACCAGTCTGACACCATTCTGACCAGTCTGAGCAGTCTGACACCAGTCTGACCAGTCTGACACCAGTCTGAGCAGTCTGACACCAGTCTGACACCAGTCTGACACCAGTCTGACCAGTCTGACCAGTCTGAGCAGTCTGACACCAGTCTGACACCAGTCTGACACCAGTCTGACCAGTCTGAGCAGTCTGACACCAGTCTGACCAGTCTGACACCAGTCTGACCAGTCTGATACCAGTCTGATACCAGTCTGACACCAGTCTGACCAGTCTGATACCAGTCTGACACCAGTCTGACACCAGTCTGACCAGTCTGATACCAGTCTGATACCAGTCTGATACCAGTCTAAAACATGGTTCTGTTGTTGATCTTGTTCTTGTCTCTTTTTCTTTAATCCAGGACGCATTCTGGTCCCCTCTAACTGATCCTGCTTCTGGTCCTGGTCCTGATCCTGGTCCTGATCCTGGTCCTGGTCCTGGTCCTGGTCCTGCTTGAGCGACTCAGCAGCTGCTCTGATTCTCATAATGTTTTATATCCACTAACTGACTCATTAACTCTGCTTCAATCAATATATTCGAGTGATCTGATTGATTAGTGTGTGATTGGTCGATTAGTTGAAGTTTTTAAACACAATAAACCTTCAGAAAACCTTCAGAAAACCTTCTCAGCTGGTCTAACCCTGATCCAGGACCAGGAGATGTTATCGTTGACTGTGCTGCTCCTGGATCAGGTTTGTTCTGGACTCTGCTCTGATGCTTTACTGTGTGAAATCAATATGTTAAATTGATTAAGTGACTCATTAACTCTGCTTCTGATCAATATAATCAATTATTTTAATAATTCTTTGGACTCAGTTTGATTGTTGATTTGTTTATTTCTGCTGGAATATTTTAACAATAAATAAACAAACTCAGTCTGTTGCTGTTTGTGAATATCATTAATGAGTGGGGTCAAAGGTCATTAGGGTCAGAGGTCATTAGGGTCAGGGGTCATTAGGGTCAGGGGTCATTAGGGTCAGAGGTCATTAGGGTCAGGAGTCATTAGGGTCAGGGGTCATTAGGGTCAGAGGTCATTAGGGTCAGAGGTCATTAGGGTCAGGAGTCATTAGGGTCAGGGGTCATTGGGGTTAGAGGTCATTGGGGTCAGGGGTCATTGGGGTCATTAGGGTCAGAGGTCATTGGGGTTAGAGGTCATTAGGGTCAGAGGTCATTAGGGTCAGGGGTCATTAGGGTCAGGAGTCATTAGGGTCAGGGGTCATTGGGGTTAGAGGTCATTGGGGTCAGGGGTCATTGGGGTCATTAGGGTCAGAGGTCATTGGGGTTAGAGGTCATTAGGGTCAGGGGTCATTAGGGTCAGGGGTCATTAGGGTCAGGAGTCATTAGGGTCAGGGATCATTAGGGTCAGGAGTCATTAGGGTCAGGGGTCATTAGGGTCAGGGGTCATTAGGGTCAGGAGTCATTAGGGTCAGGGATCATTAGGGTCAGGAGTCATTAGGGTCAGGGGTCATTGGGGTTAGAGGTCATTGGGGTCAGGGGTCATTGGGGTCATTAGGGTCAGAGGTCATTGGGGTTAGAGGTCATTAGGGTCAGAGGTCATTAGGGTCAGGGGTCATTAGGGTCAGGGGTCATTAGGGTCAGAGGTCATTAGGGTCAGGGGTCATTAGGGTCAGGGGTCATTAGGGTCAGAGGTCATTAGGGTCAGGGGTCATTAGGGTCAGGGGTCATTAGGGTCAGAGGTCATTAGGGTCAGGGGTCATTAGGGTCAGGGGTCATTAGGGTCAGAGGTCATTAGGGTCAGGGGTCATTAGGGTCAGGGGTCATTAGGGTCAGAGGTCATTAGGGTCAGGGGTCATTAGGGTCAGAGGTCATTAGGGTCAGAGGTCATTAGGGTCAGAGGTCATTAGGGTCAGGGGTCATTAGGGTCAGGGGTCATTAGGGTCAGGGGTCATTAGGGTCAGAGGTCATTAGGGTCAGGGGTCATTAGGGTCAGGGGTCATTAGGGTCAGAGGTCAGTCGGGTTAGACAACAACAACAAACCAGAACCTTGATCCCATTGATACAGAATGAAAATATAACACTGAAATCAATAACTCTTTCACATCAGGAATTGTTTACATCACCTGATACTACAACATGCTTCCAGACAGGAAGTCGACCAGAAAGTATGCAGGATGCAATAATAACACTGATTCATAAGAGGAGCACAGACCCACAGTTGTGTGGGAGTTATGGATCAGAGTTATTGATTAATGTTGGTGCAAAGATCTTGGCTTTAGCAACAAGATTAGAGAGGTGTCTCCCTCCACTGATCCTCCCAGATCAGGTGGGTTTTATCTTTACTGGACATCAGCAGATAATCTACGCAGGCTGTTACACCTCACACGGCAAACAAGGAAGGATGCAGAACCGATGGCGGCTTCGTCTCTGGACGCAGAGAACGGCTTTGATAGAGTCCAGTGAGAGTATTTGTTTGTGATACTTGAGGTTTTTGGGATCGATGGTTCATATATTAAATGAGTAAAGCTGTTGTACAGATGTCTAACAGCGTCTGTCCTCACAGACGGGAGTATTTCTACCCCTTTAAACTCTTGTGTGGGACCAGACAGGTTCCCCCTCTCTGGATCTTTGGCATCAGACATTAGAGACCACGTCAATATTAAAGACATTGGAAAAGAACATAAATGACTTTTATATGTGAATATCTTACTGCTGTCAAACTACCCAGAAACTACAGTTACAGGTTTTTATCTTTGATTGATTCTCAATGATTCTCAAGGATATAAAATTAATTGTTCTAAGTCTGAAGCAGTGCTTTTATCTAAATTATGACCCTGAGTATCCATGGTAACTGGCTTCCATCTGATTGGTTTATCTGGGTGTCATGATCACCCCAGGATTGGAAAACATAATGGATCTAAATTTACTGCCCCTTATCCAAGAAACTGAAAGTAATTTACTAAACCGGTCAGAACTGGGCCTTTCATTGATAGAAAGGATAAACATCTTAAAGATGATTGTAGTTCCACAGATTCATTATATTCATTATATTCCTCCAGCTTATAGGTGGGCAAGAAGCCCTCTTCAATAAGAAGATATTATATGCATCAGTGGAGGAGGGTGGTCTGGGATGCCCAAGAACAGACTGGTACCATTATGTCTTGTCACTCAGTCAGTTATCTAAATCAGATCTACCAGAGACCTGGTCTCCTGCTTGGGTAGCAGTGGAGGAAGAGCTGGTGGATCCCTTCTTAATGCAAGCTTTCCTCATCAGACAGGAGGGGGTGTACCTTATAGAAACCCTGTCTGGCATTTACTAGAGACAGCTGGAGAAGACCTCATCAGACCTGTAACATGAATCCCTGTCATACCAACGGGTCGTCAATATGGTAAAATAAATCACTGAAACTTAATAAAAACTCTATCATGTGATAATTGTGTGAGAGCAGGAATAATGCTAATGGAAGACCTGTTTGATGGGAACATTTACTCTCCTCTGAACAGCTGGTGTCTAAATATAATATTATATATTATTCAAATAAGTAATTGTATTACAACTGCAGACAAATCTTGCAATCAGGAGTTACGGTGATCAAGTTGGAAGCTCAGAGGGGGACATCCAGGTCTTATAACATGCTGAGAAAACATCAATCCCCCAAATACGAGGGTGTTGAGCTCACATGGAAAAGATCTTGGAACTGGTGTTGAAAGGGAAGCCTGGCAGAGAGTACAGAGACCACTCAGAGAACCTGGGTTACAATGTGACCATCTGTTCTCTATCGTATCGAGACTATCTCTCCACCCTACATATTACATATATATGGGGACTCTGGTAGACCCACCATGAGGAAACCAAGCAGACCCAGCTGCTCCTGCAGGACCCTGAAACAGCAGGTTAGTTCAAATAAGATGTCGCCCCCACCAGAGTCACCCATGTGCTCAAACAAAGGAACTTTTACAAATTTACACGACATAAACACCCATGACCAAAGCAAAGATCCCATCAAGGCTTAGCTGGCCCCACCAGAGTCCAGCCGTATGGATGGAAGACCACCTAGCCTGCCAGGCTCCAAGGCTAGCTTTGAAGAAAAAGACATCACTCTGAGCCGAGGTCCGTGGTCCCAGAGGCATGGTATGTCAGGCCATGTCCTGCTGCACTGAGCCCAGCACACACTCAGTGAATAAAGGTGCTGGCTGCTGTGTTCATGCAGTAAAACCTGATAAAGGTGGACGGGGTCCACCAAGAGGCTTCCATGTGCTCTTTAAGTCTTTGGGGTCTGTGAGCTCAGACTGGTTCACGTTCATGTTGTTTAAAGACATGAATCTGTACAGCTGGAGCTGCCAGACTGTAGCTGTAACTTTGGTCACAAGGTGACAGCGTTGAGACGGAGAACAGTTACTCTTCCTGTTAGTTGTTGTTGACCTGCAGTGATCCAGTTTATGTGAACGTGTCAGACTGGTTGGAGATGAACCAGGTCTGAACAGAATCCATCACAAACCACCAGAAAGATCAACAACATGATGTTTTATAGAAACTCTTCATTGATTGTAAAGATTCAGATTTCATGAGTCTGATCCTCAACTAAGACTTCAGATGTGTTGATGAACTTTTATCAGAAAACATTCGGTAACTAAATATGAACATTATATGAACATTACGTCATTATTTCATCCTTATTATCAGCTGAAACAACATCAGACTTTTGGTACGAAGCTTCTCATGAAGCTTCTCTTCTGCACAGATGTGAAGTCTGACAGTCTGAACATGTGTCAGATATTTCTGCTCCTGTCATCTTGTGCAGTATTTTGACTATTGATTGTTTTAATGTGCATGTAAATATGTGTGACAAGCTAACACTTCTATCAGTGTGCATGTGCAGGAGCAGCGTACGGCAAGCGTCTGTTCAAAGTTAAATTAAAATTAAAAACTTCATATTTAAACAGTTCAGAGAAGAAAACTGATGAGTTTCTGTGGCAGCAACAATGTTTTCAGATCTGAGTGTGTTTTAGTAATGTAGCGACTACTGGCAACAATATAAAAGTCGCTGAGAGGCTGAGGTTGGGCCTGGTTTGCCGTTTGATACGCTACCAAAAAGATTCGCCGAGATCAAAAAATAAGTTTAACAACTTTTATTAATGAAAAGGATCAACTTACTATAACGTGCACAAAATATACTCAAAACAATCACAGCGATCAGGTGTAAAACAGCGGTCAACAAAAAATACGACACTCACCCTCTGTCTCTTTCTTACCAGCTGGCATGCAGGTGAACAGGTGCTTATATTAACTATAGGATACCACCGCCCATATCCATGTGACCTGATTATCAATCACTGTGATCATGCAATAATAAATAAACCAAAATAACCCAAAATATAAAACAAAAATTACTACTTTGCAATTCATTCAAACTTGAAAATTAATCCATTCATGGCTCCTACACGCCAGCCCCTAATTATTAGGTTATTACATAATAATTACTCACATTGCAGATGTTAATAGGAGGCATGAAGCAATTAAAAGCTCAATAATCAAAGACAATAAATTTACTTTACATTTTCAATCTTCTTTCTTCCTCCTGATCCTGTACATGAGTCATAAGTCAGTAAGACCAGAGGTTACTAGCACATAGTCTTATTAGAGTGATCTTTACCATCACTCTATGTCTGTCAGTCAAAATCAGAGTCAAAATGGAGGTCAAAGTGTCACAATGTGCATCAACCACTCCTTATCCAGCTTTGGCCTCCTGTAGTAGACAGACTTTGGTTATTGGTCGGTCCAGGCAGCTGCTCTTTGTTTTGATGCGCACCTGACGCACAAAACCTTCTTCCCATGACCCAGGAGTTACGAGGTGCCGTGTTATCCACTATAAGCACTACATCTCCAGGGATGAGGTTGCGCTTCACTCCTGACCACCTCTGACGCTCCTGCAGTTGAGGTAAGTATTCTTTAACCCATCTTTTCCAGAACAAGTCAGACATGTACTGGACCTGCCTCCATCGTCTACGCACATACATGTCTGTCCAGGGGACAGACATGTATGTTCTCCATAAATTCAGGTCAGATATTAATTATTGTAAAATGTTTGTCTTCAGCATCTCGTCTGATTTTAAAACATTAAAACATTTCAGTATTTTATAATCTTCTGTGTCTATTTGAGAAATAAACTCACTTTGTTTGTAAATAAACTGCTGTTTAAACAAACATCTTCTCCTGGTAACTGATGAGTCATCAGCAGCGCTGCTTCTGATTGGCTGCTGAGTCCAACCTGAGCAGCTGTGAATTACTGGTGTTACCATGGTGATCCAGCAGGGGGCGTCTGAGCTCCTTCAGTCTGCTGCTGCTCAACATCAAACATCTTCTCCTGGTAACTGATGACTCATCAGCTGCGCTGCTTCTGATTGGCTGCTGACTGAACAGGAAGTGAAAGTAAGGCGGGACTTTCCAGAGCGAGCAGAGACGCTGCCGATCAGATTAAATATCAATATTCAACCTTTAACACTTTCATTTTATAGTTTATTATTCACAGAGAGATGAATGTGATGTATTCAGTGAAATATTAAACAGACACAGAATAAAGAGTAAAGGTCAATACTGATTACTGATTTATTGACTGAAGTCAAACATCTACTGATCATTTTATTACCAAACACTCTGAAACACAGATTTTTATTTTTACTGTATTTCAAAAACACATTAAAATGTCAATAAAATTACGAAACCACACAATAACTTTACATCTAATGTAAAATAAGATGAAATATTTAACTAGTTTTACACTTAATATGACGTTAAATTAAGATTAATGCAAATATAAACCTGTTTTACAAAATTATTTCAATATTAAAACAATATAAATCAAATGTTTATCATTTTATTACATTAAATATAGATTAATATAGAAGATTTTACATAAAAGTATGTAATGAAACTCAGTTTATAACAGTATATTTCTGTGTATTATGACGACCCCTCCGCTCCACCAGGTGCTCCTGTGTTCTGGTTCGTCTGCTGGTTTGCTTTTGTGTTTCAGGATCCGGGTTCATCATCGGCTTCATGAGCCACACCTGGTCCCGGTGTGGTCTCGGTTATAAAGCTTGGCCTTCCACCTCTCCTTCTTCTCGACTTCCACGTTTTATTATTTTAGTAAATAAATAAACTCGTCCTAACTGGCAAACTGGTCTGGTCTCCCATATCTACCAGCCGGGCTGTGACATATGGGGGCTCGTCTAGGCTTTGTTGACCCGGGTTGGCGTGGCGCCGGAGATCAGCTGTAGCGTAGTAAACTGTGCGCCTCGTTTCATGAATGAGTTGTGCAATCTGTTGTTGGGAGACATTGACGAGGGCGGTAAGTTGTTTGTTCTGGAATAATGTGAACTGCTGTAGTGAGTTGCTGATTCGGTTGAGGGTTTTACTGGTGTTGCTGGTTATGCTGGTGAGTTCTGTCGGTTCTGTGCGCGGCCGTAGTAAATCGCCGTTGTTCTGACCCGTGTTGGGCTTCAGAGCGGGTTCCCTTTGGGATTCGTTGGGGGTTGTTAGTGTGGCGGGAACGTGGCGGGAGCAGTTGTATCGGGAGCACATCCACGGCTGCAGGTGAGTCACCATGTTTATGGCTGTTGGGCTGAAGTGTGTAAATATCCGCCACAAGTAGCACCTGAAGACCAGGGGGGAGCTTAGCTAGACTCTGGTGAGGCAGTTAGGGGGACGGGGCTGCGGTGATGTTTGGCTGTGTCGGGGTCAGGAGTTATAGCTTGGTTTGTATCAGCAGGGTGGTGTTTGAGCAGGTCAGCTGTGCTGTGTTCAAGTCATGGCTAGTGTGGAGGATTTCTTGAAACCTCCGTCAGAGGAGTTATTGGAGCGCTGTTCACGTGAGCAGTTGTTGAAAATCGCCGAGCATTTAAAGCTGGAAGTCGGGGATAAGAGGCTGAAGGAGAACATTAAAGCTGTTGTTAAAGCTAACCGGACTGAACTGCAGGTTGTCAGACTGTGTCAGGCTGCTGGTCCTGGACTGGGAACTTCTGATGCACCTGGTACTGGTGAGACTGGGTTAACTTGTGAGCAGAGGAAGGAGTTGCTTCTGTTACAGACGGAAAGGGAGAAGCTGGCCAGAGAGGCAGAGATCAACAGACTGGAGGTGGAGGAGCGCAGTTTGAGTTTGAGTGCTTCTGTTGCTGCGCCTGGTGGATCTGTTGCTGCGCCTGGTGGATCTGTTGCTTCTGGTTCTTTTAGTTCCTCAGTTTAGTGAACGTGACCCAGATTCCTTCTTCTCTCTTTTCGAGCGGGTCGCTGAGAGTAGAGAGAGGTCGGACTCTGACCCAGTGAGAGCAGAGTAGACTTCCTGTGCTCTCCCTGTCAGCATGCGTTGTAACAGTAAAGCTCTTTGCACACCGAGTCCGTTGTCTTCATCTGAAGACACGTTAAAACTGCTTGACGACTCCATTTTGCCTCGTATCGTGCATTTTCGCAACGAATATCATAATAAAACACATCAGACTCAGTGTGCAAGGTTTCTGTCGGATGATGATTAAAAAAACGACTTGGTGTGCAAAGACCTGAAGGTTTATGCAACAGTCAAGGCTGCAGTGTTGAGGGCTGATGAGTTGGAGCCTGAGGCGTACCGCCAGAGGTTTCGGTCATGGGAGAAGTCTGGGAGGCAGACACATGTAGAGTTCACCAGGGAGCTGGTGACTCGTTTCAGTCGGTGTGCTGCATTAGAAGTTGATACTTATGACGCTCTGTGTGATCTGGTCGTTCTGGAGCAGTTTAAAAACTCTGTTCCGTCATATTGCTGTTTATATCAACAAACATAAGGTGCAGACTACTGCGGAAGCTGCTAAACTGGCAGATGAGTCTGTGCTGGTAGCAGGTTTCATGCTCCCGGTAGACGGGAGGAGAGAGCTGGTCCTCGTCTGAGGGGGCCAGATCAGGCTGCACGGGGCCAGATGCAGGTTGACGCGACCAAAACATGCAACTACTGCAGAGGCAGAGGGCATCGGAAAGCTGACGGTCCTAAATAGTGGAGCGCAGGGCAAGTCTGCTGCGTGTGCTGCTTCTGTCAAGTCTCTGTCCTGTAATTTCTTGTCAGCAGGTCGGAGCTGAAGCAAAATGCAGGTTGGAGGAGTCGGACTTCTCAGCTTTCATGTCTGATGGCTGCGTGTCTCTAGTAGGGAGCGACGTCACCGTGCCGGTAAAAATGCTGAGAGACACCGGGGCTTTTGATTCATATGTTGTGAGTTCTGTGTTGTCTTTCTCTCAGGAAACAGATACCGGAGATTTTGTTTTGATGCGGGGGATGGGTTTGACAGTGTTGCCTGTTCCACTGCATTAACTGGTGCTAAACTGTGGGTTGGTCCACGGTGAGGTCGCCATGGTGCGTCCTGCACTCCTGATTGAGGGCGTGGACATCATTCTGGGGAACGATCTGGCTGGTAGCCGTGTGTGGGCCGATGGTCCACCGCCACCCAGAGTAACGTCTCCACCATCTGTTACGGGGAACCTGGATGAAAGTGCTCAGTGCTTCCCTGACGTGTTTACAGCGTGTGCTATAACACGGGCCAGGCGCCGTGCGGAGGTGGAGCCTGAGCCTGCGTCTGAGCAGGATGGAGCAGGGGAGAGTGGGACATTCTCTGTTGCTGTTCCTGATTCTCTTCTGTCTGTTTCTCGCAGTGACCTGGCGGCGGAGCAGAGAGCTGATCCCTCTCTGAGCCAGCTGTTTGAGGCGGTTATCACTGCTGATGCTGGGAAGAGTGCTGCAAATGGTTACGTGCTGCAGGACAACCTGTTGGTGAGGAAATGGGTGCCACATGGGGAACACTTTGTTGGTAATCCAGTTTTCCAGATTGTTGTTCCTTCCAAGTTTTGTGAGGAAGTGTTGAAAGCTTCTCATGATCAGTCAGGACATCTGGGGGTCCGTAAGACGTATGACTACAGTTTACAGTATTTTTTTGGCCTCGTGTGAAACGGGATGTGTCCAGATACATCAAAACATGTCATACATGTCAGTTGCCTGTTAAGCTGGTTTCAGTGGCTGCAGCAGGAGGATGATGGGGTTACACCGCCTGATGAGAGCTTGTTGCACGGCCGGTTGAAAAACTCTGAAGAAAATCTGGAGTCTGTTTGGGCACTTGTCTGAGGGGAAGCGTGCTGAGCTGTCTGTTCTCATTAATGATTATCTGTGTTTGTTTAATGATACACCAGACCGCACACACTTGATAGAACACGACATCGATGTAGGTGGGGCGCAGCCGATTCACCAGCGTTTCTACCGAGTGTCTGAAGAAAAGCAGAAGGTGATGGATGCAGAGATAGAATATATGCTGGAGAACAGTATCTCAGAACCCTCATCTTCTGGCTGGGCGTCACCTTGCTTGTTGGTCGATGAGTCCAATAAGAGCTCTAGATTCTGTACCGACTATCGTAAAGTAAACAGGGTCACCAAACCAGACGCTTATCCACTGCTGTGCATGGAGGACTGCGTGGATCAGGTCGGCTCAGCTCGGTATGTCAGTAAATTTGATTTACTGAAGGGTGATTGGCGAGTACCTCTGTCCTAAAGAGCCAGGGACATTTCATCTTTCATTACTCCCTCTGGTCTGTTCTCTTACACTGTTATGAATTTTGGGTTACGCAACGCGCCGGCGACCTTCCAGCGCCTGATGAACCTGGTTCTGTCTGGGCTGGATGGATGTGCTGTGTACCTGGATGACGTGGTGATTTACAGTGACACATGGGAAGAACACTTGGTTCATATCAGGAAGCTGTTTGACCGTCTGAAGGATGCACGTCTGACAGTTAACTTAGCACAGTGTGAGTTTGCTGGGGCCACCGTCACATATCTCGGTAAGGTAGTTGGGACTGTGCGTCCGGTGCAAAAGTAACTGCAATCCAGAAGTTTCCACTGCCAACAACTGAGAAGGAACTGCAGCGGTTTCTGGGTCTTGTCGGTTATTATCACAGTTTCTGTAGAAACTTTTCTGCGGTCGTAGCTCCTCTGACAGATCTGTTAAAGGGAAAGTTTGTTTGGTCAGCTTCTTGTCAACGAGCTTCTGAAAATGTGAAATCTGTCCTTTGCTCAGCTCCTGTTCTTGCAGCTCCATGCATGGATCGACCTTTGAAGCTGCATGTGGATGCGAGTGATGTGGGAGCGGGTGCTGTCTTGGTTCAGTGTGATGACGGTGGTGTTGAACGTCTCTGTGATCGAGAAGGAGACGCTTGCACTAATTTACAACACTTTGAAGTCTATGTTGACTCTGGTTCTGTTCCTCTGGTGGTCTACACGGACCACAACCCAACTGCATTCACTGCGTTGTCCAAACCGCAGGCTGATGCGGTGGGTTTTATTTCTGCAGTCTTACTGTTTGGATGTTCGTCACATTAAAGGCTCTGACAACATTGTGGCCGATGCCTCATCCAGAGCAGCTTGCTCTCAAGTTTTACTGTCCTGTGTAACGTCTCTGGCCTTCTGTCTCTCTCTGTCACTCTGAAATGCTTCTCCAGGCGCCGCAGCTGCTGGGTTGCAGAGAGGAGTTTGATTGGCTGGTATGTATACATGTATACGGTTAAGGAGTTAAGGTTTAGTTAAAGACATATTATCAAACTATGTAGCTGCCCACCAAGTGTTTTGATATCTGAAGTCGCTGCTGTCTGCTGGTATTCCTGGTGGGAATCCCGTCTTTATGGGGGGGTGACGACCCCTCCGCTCCACCAGCTGCTCCTGTGTTTTGGTTCGTCTGCTGGTTTCCTTTTGTGTTTCAGGATCCGGGTTCATCATCAGCTTCATGAGCCACACCTGGTCCCGGTGTGGTCTCGGTTATAAAGCTTGGCCTTCCACCTGTCCTTCATCTCTCCTCTTCCTCTCCCAGCGCGGCGCGGCACGGCTGACTTCCACGTTTTCTGTTTTCATTTATTATTTGTGTAAATAAATAAACTTGTCCTAACTGGCAAACTGGTCTGGTCTCCAGTATGTGTTGCAGCCTACGAGCCGGGCTGTGACAATATTATATTAATATATTAATATTATAATATTAATATTATAATATTGTAATATTAATATATTAATATATTAATATTACAATATTATATTAATATATTAATATTATAATATTATATTATTATATTAATATTATAATATTAATATAATAATATAATATTATAATATTATAATATTAATATATTAATATATTAATATATTAATATATTAATATATTAATATTATAACAGTGTTGGTACATTTATTTAATACATGCAGGTGGAAATATCTTTATTTATCATTTCATGTTAAATTAAATCTTTAAACTGTATTTTATTGATCGTTATTTTCTGTTATTTTACAGTATTTTATTGGTGATCAGCTGTCAGAATATTATTGATTCTTTACATTATTAAAGTTAAAATATTTAATTGAGCGTCTGCTGTCATGTGATCGACATCATTATTCTGTAAAATCAGCAGCTTTACCTTTGATTTCTCTTCATCATGATATTAACAGTAGAAATATTGATCCTCGATTGTATCTGATCAGTTCCACATCAGAAACCAGGTTATTGATCATGTTTCTGATCAGTTTGTGTTTTCTCTG
>NC_058127.1:0-35000 GCF_914725855.1 Thunnus albacares | reverse complement strand
ATATTTAAGATTCCTGAATTAAAAGAACATTTTAGATTTAAATGAAAACAAATGTTCACATATTAGATCATGTCAACATGTTAATAATCAACCCTGTTAACCTCTCAATAGAAACACTTCTGGTAGCACAGTGGATATTATATTATTACCTGAGAAACATTTTCCTTTGAACAGTAATTTAAATATTATACATGTAGATTCATCCTCAGCTCAGAATAAAATATTTACATTATTCTAGTTTATTTGCAGGTGGAAGTTTTTAATAACACTGACTGTGTTGTCTGAACACTTCCTGCTACACATTACTGCACATTACTGCACATTACTACACATTACTGCACATTACTGCACATTACTACACATTACTACACATTACTACACATTACTGCACATTACTGCACATTACTACACATTACTGCACATTACTACACATTATTACACATAACTACACATTATTACACATAACTACACATTATTACACATAACTACACATTACTACACATTACTACATGTCACTGCACATTACTACACATTACTACACATTACTACACATTACTACACATTACTACACGTCACTGCACATTACTACACATTACTACACATTACTACACATTACTGCACATTACTACACATAACTACACATTACTACACATTACTACACATTACTACACATTACTGCACATTACTACACATTACTACACATTACTACACAATACTGCACATTACTACACATAACTACACATTACTACACATAACTACACATTATTACACATAACTACACATTACTACACATTACTACACATTACTACACATTACTACACATTACTGCACATTATTACACATAACTACACATTACTACACATTACTACACGTCACTGCACATTACTACACATTACTGCACATTACTACACATTACTACACATTACTACACATTATTACACATAACTACACATTATTACACATAACTACACATTACTACACATTACTACACATTACTACACATTATTACACATAACTACACATTACTACACATTACTACACGTCACTGCACATTACTACACATTACTGCACATTATTACACATAACTACACATTACTACACATTACTACACGTCACTGCACATTACTACACATTACTGCACATTACTACACATTACTACACATTACTACACATTATTACACATAACTACACATTACTACACATTACTACACATTACTACACATTACTACACATTACTGCACATTACTACACGTCACTGCACATTACTACACATTATTACACATTACTGCACATTACTACACATTACTACACATTACTACACATTATTACACATAACTACACATTACTACACATTACTACACATTACTACACATTACTGCACATTACTACACATAACTACACATAACTACACATTACTACACATTACTACACATTACTACACATTACTGCACATTACTACACGTCACTGCACATTACTACACATTATTACACATTACTACACATTATTACACATTACTACACATTACTGCACATTACTACACATTATTACACATTATTACACATTACTACACATTACTACACATTACTACACATTACTGCACATTACTACACATAACTACACATAACTACACATTACTACACATTACTACACATTACTACACATTACTACACATAACTACACATTACTACACATTACTACACGTCACTGCACATTACTACACATTACTACACATTATTACACATAACTACACATTATTACACATAACTACACATAACTACACATTACTACACATTATTACACATTACTACACGTCACTGCACATTACTACACATTACTACACATTATTACACATAAGTACACATTACTACACATTATTACACATTACTACACATTACTACACATTACTACACATTATTACACATTACTGCACATTACTACACATAACTACACATAACTACACATTACTACACATTACTACACATAACTACACATTACTACACATTACTACACATTACTGCACATTACTGCACATTACTACACATTATTACACATAACTACACATTACTACACATTACTACACATTATTACACATTACTACACATTACTACACATTACTACACATTATTACACATTACTACACATTACTACACGTCACTGCACATTACTACACATTACTACACATTACTACACATTATTACACATAACTACACATAACTACACATTACTACACATTACTACACATTACTACACATTATTACACATTACTACACATTACTACACGTCACTGCACATTACTACACATTATTACACATTACTACACATTATTACACATTACTACACATTACTACACATTACTACACATTACTACACATTATTACACATAACTACACATTACTACACATTACTACACATTATTACACATTACTACACATTATTACACATTACTACACATTACTACACATTACTACACATTATTACACATTACTACACATTACTACACGTCACTGCACATTACTATACATTATTACACATTACTACACATTATTACACATAACTACACATAACTACACATTACTACACATTACTACACATTACTACACATTATTACACATTACTACACATTACTACACGTCACTGCACATTACTACACATTACTACACATTACTACACATTACTACACATTATTACACATTATTACACATTACTACACATTATTACAAATAACTACACATAACTACACATTACTACACATTACTACACATTATTACACATTACTACACATTATTACACATAACTACACATTACTACACATTACTACACATTACTACACATTATTACACATTACTACACATTACTACACGTCACTGCACATTACTACACATTACTACACATTATTACACATTACTGCACATTACTACACATTATTACACATTACTACACATTACTACACATTACTACACATTACTACACATTATTACACATAACTACACATTATTACACATAACTACACATTACTACACATTACTACACATTATTTCACATTACTACACATTACTACACATTACTACATATTACTACACGTCACTGCACATTACTACACATTACTACACATTACTACACATTACACATAACTACACATTACTACACATTACTACACATTATTACACATTACTACACATTACTACACATTATTACACTTACTACACATTACTACACTTTATTACACATTACTACACATTACTACACATTACTGCACATTATTACACATTACTGCACATTAGTACACATTACTGCACATTATTACACATTACTGCACATTAGTACACATTACTACACATTAGTACACATTACTACACATTACTGCACATTACTACACATTATTACACATTACTACACATTACTGCACATTACTACACATTATTACATGTTACTACACATTATTACACGTTACTACGCGTTACTGCGCGTTACTGCGCGTTACTACGCGTTACTGCGCGTTACTGCATGTTACTACACATTACTACACATTACTACACATTACTGCACATTACTACACATTACTGCACATTACTGCACATTACTGCACTTTATTACACATTACTGCACATTACTGCACATTACTGTACATTACTGCACATTACTACACATAACTGCACATTACTACACATTACTGCACATTACTGCACATTACTACACATTACTGCACATTACTACACGTCACTGCACATGACTACACATTACTGCACATTACTGCACATTACTACACATTACTGCACATTACTACACATAACTGCACATTACTACACATTACTGCACATTACTGCACATTACTACACATTACTGCACATTACTACACGTCACTGCACATGACTACACATTACTGCACATTACTGCACATTACTACACATTACTGCACGTTACTGCACATTACTGCACATTACTGCACATTACTACACATTACTGCACATTACTGCACATTACTGCACATTACTGCACATTACTGCACCTTATTACACGTTACTACGCGTTACTGTGCGTTACTACACATTACTGCACATTACTACACATTATTACACATTACTACACATTACTACACATTACTACACATTATTACACATAACTACACATTATTACACATTACTACACATTACTACACATTATTACACATTACTACACATTACTACACATTATTACACATTACTACACATTACTACACATTATTACACATTACTACACATTACTACACATTATTACACATAACTACACATTACTACACATTACTACACATTACTACACGTCACTGCACATTACTACACATTACTACACATTACTACACATTATTACACATAACTACACATAACTACACATTACTACACATTACTACACATTATTACACATTACTACACATTACTACACATTATTACACATTACTACACATTACTACACATTACTACACATTACTACACATTATTACACATTACTACACATTACTACACATTACTGCACATTATTACACATTACTGCACATTAGTACACATTACTGCACATTATTACACATTACTGCACATTAGTAAACATTACTACACATTACTGCACATTACTACACATTATTACACATTACTACACATTACTGCACATTACTACACATTATTACACGTTACTACGCGTTACTGCGCGTTACTGCGCGTTACTACGCATTACTGCGCGTTACTGCATGTTACTACACATTACTACACATTACTGCACATTACTACACATTACTGCACATTACTGCACATTACTGCACTTTATTACACATTACTGCACATTACTGCACATTACTGTACATTACTGCACATTACTACACATTACTGTACATTACTGCACATTACTACACATTACTGCACATTACTGCACATTACTACACATTACTACACATTACTACACATTACTGCACATTACTGCACATCACTACACCTTATTACACGTTACTACGCGTTACTGTGCGTTACTACACATTACTGCACATTACTACACATTACTGCACATTACTGCACATTACTGCACATTACTACACCTTATTACACGTTACTACGCGTTACTGCGCGTTACTACACATTACTGCACATTACTACACATTACTGCACATTACTGCACATTACTGCACATTACTGCACATTACTACACATTACTGCACATTACTACACCTTATTACACATTACTACGCGTTACTGCACATTACTGCACATTACTGCACATTACTGCACATTACTACACATTACTGCACATTACTACACCTTATTACACATTACTACGCGTTACTGCGCGTTACTGTGCGTTACTGCACGTTACTGCACATTACTACACATTACTACACATTACTGCACATTACTGCACATTACTACACATTACTGCACATTACTGCACATTACTGCACATTACTGCACATTACTACACCTTATTACACATTACTACGCGTTACTGCGCGTTACTACGCGTTACTACGCGTTACTGCGCGTTACTGCGCGTTACTACACATTACTGCACATTACTGCAGTAAACTCTGCTTAAATAAAGAATATTCAGTGTGAATCATCAGACACTAATCTGGACAAGTTGACATTATTTTAAAAAATCGAGGCAACTGATTGCAGAAATAATCAATAATTAAGAAACAAATAATTTGTTTTATTTAAATTAACTTAAATGCTGATAAACTAGAAGTAACAATTTAGGTTTAATACACAGGATGAATTATTTGTATTATATTTCTACAATAAAACAAACTTTTCTGCTCAACATTTTAAGTTACAATTAATCAATCAATCAATCAAGTTTTGAAAATTCAAAATGTGTTTTGTTCACTAATAAACACATAATTCAACCGAGACTCACAACAGTTCCTGAAATAGTCATAAAATATAATCTATAGATTCATAAACATCGACACTCAGCAGGATTTTCACACTGATGTGTTTCAATATGAAGTTTGATTCGTACCTGCAGAACGTTTTTATCTGTCAGTCGGACTCAGAAGCTGTTTGTTTTTCTCTTTTCTTATTCAGTATTTGTTAGTTGTTTTATTTTTAACTCTAACTGCTACATTTCTCAACATTTAACCACAAGATTTTATCTTTGTTTTTATTCCTTTATTTTAATTTTATCAGTATAGTCAAAGGTCCACATCAGTCCGGCTGGTGGACCAGAGACCTGCTGGTCTGTTGTGTGCAGAACGTTCAGATTTAATATTTCTGTCCTTTTCTGAGAGCTGCTCACATAAGACCTGATCAAACCTGACTGAATGTGACAGTTTAACAACCAAAGCAGCAGATTAAAAGCAGAGTTTTTATGAAGTTTTTATGAACTGTTGAGTGTTGAGTGAAGCGGGCTAGCTAACAGCTGGCTAACAGCTAGCTAACATCTAGCTAACATTAGCTAACATCTAGCTAATGTTAGCAGCTTTATTTCCAGCTTGTCTACGATGATGCATCAGCTGGTTTTGTTCTATTTCTTAGAAATCATCCCTGATGAACTTTCACACAGTTCTGTAGATACAGATTTAAGTAGCTTGCGAGGTGTTTTAATGTATTTTTCTCAGTAACATTAGCGGTAGCAGGTGCTAACAGGCTAAGCTAACAGTGTGTTAGTGATGTTGCATTAGCAGCAGCAGTGTGACATCAGAGGAAAATGGCCACCGTTGTGGACAGATGGCGCATTTGACTCCTGTTTTGGCTAAAATATCTGAAATAAATCAACATCTTTACTTTTCCTTAACACATATCATTTAGATGCAGTTTAATTACTAGTTCAGCTGTACTAGATAATTTATACATTCAGTAGAAATATTTTTTTACGACCCTTTTTACAACCGTAAACCAGAAGAACTACAACTATGGTGCTGATTTGTATCAAGCTGCATGGTGCAGCTCTAGGGAATTGTAGTTTTTAATATTATTAGTGTTTTTCCTGGAGTTGGAAGTTATAAATAGTGAATTGAGAGTAAACAGATGAGTTTAAGGGGACGGTAAACACACGTGTGTAATCAGATTTTAAATATCTAATTGTTAAATAGGTGAAAATTAATTTTAACCATATTTTACTGCCCCCCCAGTTGTTGACTATAATCACATGACAGCTGAGGTCCAGAGCTCTCGATAACAGTTGGTTTCATGTCTGAAGCTCTTTTGTTGCTGAATTATAAGCTTTCAAATTCGCACTGAGGTCAAGGTTCAAAGGTCAGCATGTCACAGCAGGAGTCATGTAGAACCTTCATACTGACATTTGTTACTCTTCAGGTCGAGACCTTTACAATGATGTATTTGGTTTAACTCTACGACAAAGTTTTAATTTTCTCATTTCATTGACACAAACCATCCCAGACCTGGTTTCAGAGACAACTTTAAAGGACCAAAATATAAAATTAAGATGTTTGTTTGTTTGTTTGTTTTTTAGGAGAAATAGTGACCAAACTGAGTTCAGAGATTATAATCCTGCTGACAGTCTAATACATTACTGCAGGTTTGGGTTAGAGTTAGAGCAGGTTACTATTCACACAACCTGCAGATGTTTTTATACTTTTATGATTCTCGGCTTTGGGATTTTATGTCAACATGACAAACAACAGCTCATTCAATCAGAATCTGGTTTACTAGCAAATGCAAACATACAAAGAATGAGTCTTTGTGTTTGCTGCTAAAAGACACAAAACAGAATAAAAATAGATAAAAGTAGGATAATAATAATAATAATAATAATAATAATAATAATAATAATAATATAAATACAACATATCGCATTCAATAAGAAAACTCAGGATGGCGTTTAGACGACATGTAAAAAGAAACAATACACATTTCAGACTGTAGATATATGACTTACACTTATTTCTTTATTCTTTAAGAGTTTTTTTATGTCAGAAAGTATCACTGCATGTATCGCTGTATCGCTTCTGTCAAATACATGACGTACTCTTGTTTTCTATATGAATGAATTCTCATCAGTAACAATCAGACAGTTTCTCTACAGACTTATTCTCAGTCGACTGAAACACTTATAAATGGAAATCCACTTTATTTAAAGCCTCAGTGGGCTCATCAGTCCCAGTACAAGATCCAGTACATAATATAACTTCTATAAGTTAATGTAGTTACATGTTTCACTCAGTCTGCTGTAGTTCAGTCCATCTGTGTTTTACACCGTCCTCCATAGAACCGTCCTCTTCTCCTTCATGGTGGCTCTTTGTCAGAGTTTATGTCTCAATAAACAAACATCAGAGTGATGTTGATAGTCTGGCTGTTAGCCACTATCAGGCTAGTAGCGCTAGCAGTAACGTTAGCTTGATTATCTGCTTGTCTGACTCTCTGGCTCCTTGTGTTTTAATGCTCCTGATCTTTACTTTCTCTCCATTTTACCTCTTAGTTAGATTAAAAAACGCATCACGTTGATGATTAACTTGACAGTGTGTGACAACATGCTGCATTCACGTTCACACAGCTTTTAAAACTCCTGGCAGCCAAACAGAGTGGCGGGGCCCGGTTAGGGGGGCACTAAGGGGTGGAATCAACGACAATATAAACAGGCCACAGCGCCCCTGCTGGTGCTGTTTGCTGTATGAGACAGAACCTCTTATCAGGGGTGGAGACTCGTCTCTGGTCTGCAGAGACACAGACCCGGGGTCTCATTTATAAAACAGTGAGTAGGATCCACACTAAAAGTGCACATGTGCCAAAAAATAATCAGATTTATAAAACCGTGTGTACACACAAATGCACGTATTTCCCTTCATAGATCACCGTGGAAATGTGCACGTGGATCAGCCTCATGTCCCGCCTCCTTCAACGCACCAATCAGTCTCTCTGTCTTTAGACGCCCGACCAATCAGTGTTGAGAGTCAGCGTATCGGACCCGCCCTCGTCACTTGCGCTCAGCAGCAGCAGAGGAGGGACCGCAGCAGCCATGAACGGACTTTTACTGTTTTATTTCCACGTTTTCAGTCGTCTTGAACTTATGTGTGTAACCAAAACAAGCATAAAAAACTTATGGTAAAGTCAGACATCTCTGGTTAAATGTTACCCTGCAGCGGGCCAGCTCCCAGTTAACCAGTATGAGTCGTTTTTACACCACACACTCAATATCTACTGTACAATAAACACTGTATTGGTTGATATTGACATACAGGTGTTTCTCTAACTGACACAGTGAGTGCAGGTGGTGAAGATGTGGCGGTGAGTGTGTGTGGCAGCCACCGCGGTGTCTCCAGTGTCTCTGCGCTTAACAACACACATAAACTACACGGGAACTAAACTCATACCTGCTGATATATGCACAGTATAACCAAACATTAAACATCTATCAACACTCTGTCCTGCTAATATGTTTTAGTTATGTTTGTTTAAGTTATTGATGTCATCTTGGATTTCTACAATGGATGATGATAATTTCATCAGTTAGTTAACGTGTCTGAGGTGAAAATGAATCAGTATATTCACACTGAGCTACTATCAGAGAAAGGAAAGCCTTTACTGACTGTACTGATTAAATTAAAATAAAGATATAAAAATAAAGATAAAATCTTGTGATTAAATGTGTTTATAGTTTATTAATTAATAACAAATGAGAAAAACAAACAGCTTCTGTGTTTCTGAGTCTGACTGATAAATAACGTTCAGCAGGAATGAAACAAACTTCATATTTAAACACGTCAGTGTGAAAGTTTTGCTGATTGTTGATGTTTATGAATCTATAGATTAAAGTCTGTGATTATTTCAGCAACTGTTGTGAGTCTGAGTTACAGTTTTATACTTTATTAAACTGTTATTAAAAATGACATAAACAATGTAAAACAGCAATAAATAAAAGTTTATTGTCAGATACATTAAAAACATTTAATGTACTTTTCTGCTATAAATATATTTTCATACATTTAATCAGGTCAACACTCCACTGGGAGCTGATTTAACCTCTAACCAGGTTCAGCATCACCTGATGAATACAGTTAAATGTTCCTGGATGGTTGATCCAGTGTTCTGGGTCAACAGTCTGATCAATAAACGATCATATTGGAGATATGAAACAACATTAATGTGCAGCTAAACAAGAAGCTGTTCAATAAGACAATACTTCACTGTATACAGCACATATTACTATTACAATACTATATACTGTATATATACAGTAGTATTACAATACTATATATACACCGTAGTATTATAATATATAATATATAATATATGCTGATTCAAATCTGGCTGTAAAATATTAACAATTAATACAAACTCAGTGGTTATTTGGTGTTAATATGCAGGTGTGTACTCTAACCCTAACCCAGCACTAACTGATCAGAAACTGAAAACATTGACAATGTTCAGATCAGTGATTGATACAGAAACAGATCGACGCAGACAAACATGGCTGCCAACAGAAGGAAGGCTGGTCTCACTGTGATCTGACAGAGCTTCACTGTCTCTGAGGGAACTAAATATTCATTAATAAGCAGCATCATCTGTCCAGAAATCCTCCACCAACAATCATCCTACATGTTGGTAGAAAGCAGCTAAACGTTTATCTGCCTGCAACTAAGAGAAAAGTCTCCTCATTTATTCTACTGTGTTCAATCTTTCTATTGTTGGGCTTCAACCAACAAAGAAGGCCTACATGTAACCTGTGAAGCGAAACCACAAGGTGCCTCGTTTCCTTTGTTCCCCCTGAGACAAAGGAACAGTGCCAAAAGGCTGCTCACAAACTCCATATCCCAAAATGCATCAATTTCACACCTAAGTGCTAAACAGGAAACAGTCTCAACAAACAGTCTCTCAGTGGCAGAGAAGAGGAGGAAGAGGAGCGTCATGATGACACAGCCGTGAACAACAGCAACTCACTTTCTCCTTCACGGTGGCACAAACACAGCAGTAGTCCCGAGCGGGACAAACACTAAACAGTCTAACGTGGTGAACACAACTAACAGGCAGCAAACTTTAGATACTCCTCAGAGTAAAGCAGAGCAAATGGACTTGGTCGCTTCAGAAAGCGAGCAGAGTGTGTGTTCAGTCCATCTTTCGGTCCGGCTCTGTTCCTCGGTTCAGATGCTGACGGTGGACGTCCTCCTGCTGTCAGCAAGGTTTTACAGCAAGCTGGTCCTCAGTGGCGGAGAAAACAGCAGTCGACTCAGTTGAAGAAGAGCGGGGCAGAGAAGTTCTGTTTCTTCCTGAAGAAACTCTGTTTCTTCCTTCTGCAGGAGGTCAGAACGAAGGGCCGGTGATGTCACGGCTGTGTCATCATGACTTCCTCTGTGCAGGAGCGTCTCTGCCAATGAGAGACTGTTTGTTGAGACCGTTTCCTGTTTAGCACCTAGGTGTGAACTGAACAGTGCATGTTGGGATATGGAGTCCGAGATGGACTCTCTTTGTTCTCAACTGGGCACCGTTTCCTGTTATCAGACCTTGTGAGTTGGATGCAGACCTGCTTTGTCTCATAGAGTATGAAGCCCAACAACTGTTTGATTAATACAGCATGTGTGTTTGGAGCAGAACGCATCACATCTGCATTTAAAACAGGCTGAAACCTGCAGGAAATCTGACTCTGACGATTGATTAAACTGATTCTGATCATCCTTCAGGGATTTAGTCAACTCAGTGATCAGATTTAGGTTCAGGTTTGTTGTTGTTGCATCTCCAGAGTTCAGCCATGAAGTTGGTGAATAAAATATCAAAACCAAAAGGACTGAAACTAAAACTATGAAAAATAAGAAGAAATTACGGTTGTAAATTAGAATTTATTAATTAGTTCCCAACTGAACCCGAGGATACCCTGCATTTATGTACAAGGACTGAAAGTGAATATTTATTTAGTATTTTTTAAAATTTGTATTAAAGAATGTGCTTATATGTTTGATTTTTATTCTAGGGTCAATAAAGAGTTAATTTTCAACTGTAAAATATTGACCCTCTGTGAAGAGATGGAGACTATAATACATGACTCTGTAGTTAATGCATCTATATTGTACTGAACTCTGTTGCTCCACAGATCCTCCTTCCAGTACGATAATCTACCCGAAAGACAAGGTGGAGTTCGGAGTCCAGAACACGCTGATCTGTCATGTGACCGGTTTCTTCCCTGCTCCTGTTGAAGTCTCCTGGACCAAGAACGGACAGAAGGTGACTGAAGGAACCAGCATCAATGTTCCCTACATCAACACAGACGGATCCTTCAGACAGACCTCCAGACTGGACTTCATCCCACAGCAGGGAGACATCTACATCTGTGGAGTGACTCACCCAGCACTGACCGAACCACTGACCAGGATGTGGGGTGAGAAACTATTTACATCTACAGTTAACTGAACAAACTGCAGCTGATCACTGAGATAACTGACCAAAATACAGCTAATCAGTTAGCTAACTGGCCAAACTACAGCTAATCACTGAGATAACTGACCAAACTACAGCTAATCAGTGAGATAACTGACCAAACTACAGCTAATCACTGAGATAACTGACCAAACTACAGCTAATCAGTGAGATAACTGACCAAACTACAGCTAATCAGTTAGATAACTGACCAAACTACAGCTAATCAATGAGATAACTGACCAAACTACAGGTAATCAGTGAGATAACTGACCAAACTACAGCTAATCAGTTAGATAACTGACCAAACTACAGCTAATCAGTGAGAAACAACTTAATGAAACTAACGGTTAATAATATGAACTAAAATAAAACGGTAATAAAACAAACTAAACATTTGTATAAACAAGACAGACACAAGAAAAATAAAAACTAAACTAAACAGCAGGAAGTCAAACAAAAGGTTTAATTAATGAACATACTGACAAACAAATGCATAATATAAGCAACATATCAGTATTTACATCTCCTGTGCACATATCTCAAAATATTTAGGCAGAAGATCAACTCGTGGGCGCTGGTTGCTAGGTAACAGGACTTATAGTAAATTAAACACAGCAGCGCTGCCTCGACTCACAAACTGAAGCTACCAGAGTGTTGTATTCATACCAGGACGTCTCAGCACTGCTTATATATCAGACCAACAAATTGACAACAAGGAAGTAGGCGGTGCTAAAGACTATCTAGCCCTACGGCAGCCTGGGAGGGACATTTACTGGCTACATTCAGTAAACATTTTAAATGTAGTTCATGTTCACTGACTAACATTAATCCTTCCTGCCAACACACAGACTGTAGCAGACTGTTACTGAGAGAAGAACAACATCTGTATTTACAGTCACCAACATGATGACTGTGATGCTTCATAAAGTCCGACATTAAACCGCAGCAACACAGAGCAACGTGTGATGTGTGAAACTGGTTTCTAGTCTTTATATTGTGGTTTTATTCCTGCAGATGTGGAGGTGCAGCAGCCAGGTGTTGGACCTGCGGTGTTTTGTGGACTGGGTCTGACTGTCGGTCTGCTCGGTGTGGCGGCTGGAACCTTCTTCCTCATCAAAGGAAACGAGTGCAGCTGATTGGCTGGGGCTGATGATGTCATCGTTAGCAGCTGCTGCCTGACGTGTTTTTCTTCATTTAAAGCTTGAACCTGTTTGTCTGCGTTCTGTATAATAAACATAAATATAACGTTTCTGATCTTTGACAAACTGCTGCAGCTTCAACATAAACCCTCTGATTTCTCTGCAGCACGTTCACTCTGAATCTATAACATTATTAATATCTGATTGATTTCATGCTCAACTGTTTTTATCAAATAATCATCTTATGAACATGTACTCTCATGAATTACTTTAATGTGAACAAGGGTCACAAATAAAGATGAAAAATCAGTGTATTGATACATAAATATATCATGATCAATAAAGCGATGAACTCTGAACTGTGTGATAGTTTTTTATTGTTTTTCATTATTTGTCAGATTGTTACTGTTTTGGACTCTTTTGAAAGGGATTTCCTGGATCAATCGAGGTTAAATCATCTTTAATGTATCTGCCTAATGATGGTTTCCTCTGAAGCTTCCTGTGAAGTTTCCTTTACAACAATCAGACGTTTCTCGTTACATTCAGGGTCAGAAAATGTGCAAATGTTCACTGTGGTTGTTTATGAGTCTGGAAACCAGGTCTGATGCTGGTACTGAAGCTACAGACACAATCTGAGAGCTGACGAGAGTTCAGCAGCAGGATTTATATATATATATATATATATATATATATATATAGGACCCAAACTTAGAGAAGGTCAACTAATCAATAAAGAAACTAAAGCTTCAACTTAACACAACATAACCAAACAGATCCAACCTGTGGTTTTACTGGTTCTCCAGACGTCAGCTGACCAGGAAGAAGCCTGAGAACCAGTTCCCAACCACATGATAAATACACACACATAGAGCAGAGGATTATGGGTACTATCTTACACCCGGCGCATAGCGGCGCTTAGTGCAACACAAGTGTCTCTGCTGGTTTAACACTGATGCAGTTGTCATTTTCCCGTCCAGCTCCCTCGTTGTTTAAACAGCTAATAACTGTTATAACAGCAATCTGCCAAGCTGCAAACACACCTGGCTTTTAATGGGAATGAAAGATGACTCTGACTGGTTTATTGCATGTTACGCCCAGAACACACCGATGATTAATTAAGAGAATAAGTAGAACCCTTATGAACCGCCTGGTGCTGCAAACATTTTATTCACTGTTAAACTAGCAGCAGTGGATTTGGACTCATCCTAAATGTACTTGTGCTTAGATCATTAAAACAGGCCCAATGTGTCATTTATTGAAAATGGGAGTTAAAATGTGACCAAATATAAAGAAATACTAACACTGGTGGACAGCAGCTGATGTAGCTGCCACAGACTGATACTGATGTTACTAATAAAATGATGATCTTCATATCATTGATCAGGTCTATTAATACAACCAGGAATCATTAAATATGTTCATGGGAAACAGAAAGGACATTAAGTGATGTAATAAAACATTAGTCACCAGAGAGACGGAGCAGCAGATCAGGTTGAATAGAGGTGTCCTGACCTTTCACCTCTTCCCAGGAGACTTAACAACCAATCACACCTGACCTCAGGTGACCTCCAACCACTCTAATGACAACATGTCGTTACAGCAGCACTAACGAACCAGGTGGAATCAATGACCTTGATAACGACCCACAGAGGTTAAATACCTGCGACTCTTCATCAGTCAGTTAGAAGTGAAGAAGCTTCCTGGATGAGAGAAGAAACATCTTCAAACAAGTCCAGTTGCCTTCGATTCAGACCTGCTGGGATTTTAATTTCTGCCCAACAAATAAAAAGACAGTTACATCTGATTGACAAGAGCCGAGACACTGTTTACATAAAAGTTGGTAAACTCTTCAAGTAAAGGCGTGGACTGCCCGTCCACCTCATGAACTTAACACTGGAATATTAAACTCAGGTCAAACTGCTTTTTAGCAGACGTGTTCATGTTTGAAATACAGATGTTTGAGCGTCAGTTTCTCCTTCTAATGAACATCAGGTCTGATCTGGTTTTGGTTCAATAAACCTCCACCTGGACCTGACTGTAAAAACACTTCAAATACGTCTCAGAGTTTCTCTCTGAAAAACAGATGAGCACTTTTTTCATACAGAAATGTTTGTCTTTGATTGTTTGAGATCAGACGTCCTGAAGAAACGTTTTCTCCACGTAGAATAAACGTCTTTGAGTATTTTAAGTTTCTAACAGTAAAGACATGATGTAGTTTTATCTGGATTAATAAGAGTTATGAAGGTTCATTATTGAGTCATAAATCTTCATTCTTTTGTTCATTCATGTTTCATGTGAGCAGAGCATCATCTCGTCTCAGAGAGTTTAGAGTTTAGAGCTGAACTCTCTGAGTTTGAACAGCAGCAGAAACAAAACGATGCAGAAATAAAGCTGCTGGTTAAATTTATTTTATGTCTGTTTGTATGTTTGTAACTCTGTTGATGCAACGGCTCTTTGACATCCTGGAGTTAGCATTAGCATTAGCATTAGCATTAGCTTTAGCATTAGCCTGCTGTAGCGGCTCAAAGTTCATCAGATGGAATTAAATAGATTATAATTATAGATTATCTACATGAAGGGTTAATGTTAGTGACACTGAACCTGGATATTTACTGGAAATGTTGCTCTGTGGATGTTTGCTAACATGTTAGCTAATATAGCTAACATGTTAGCTAATATAGCTAACATGTTAGCTATATTAGCTGCTCTATCAGCTGATAATATGTCAGATATTGAGTTTATTGTTCAGCTGAAAACACGTAGTTCAGAATCTATTAATGCAGCTTTAATAATGTTTCAGAACAGAGTTTATAGCTTCACAAACATTTAGACCACAGAAACCTTCAAAGGAACGTTTTGTCTTTTCACCTCGATATACCAGTATACATGCACACAGGAGCTTATTGGTTTTAACTGTTTCATTATATTATGTTATATTATATTATATTATATTATATTATTTTATATTATATTATTTTATATTATATTATATTATATTGTATTATATTATATTATATTATATTATTTTATATTATATTATTTTATATTATATTATATTATATTATATTATATTATATTATATTATATTATATTATTTTATATTATATTATATTGTATTATATTATATTATATTATATTATATTATATTGTATTGTATTATATTATATTATATTATATTATATTATATTATATTATATTATATTATATTATTTTATATTATATTATTTTATATTATATTATATTATATTGTATTATATTATATTATATTATATTATTTTATATTATATTATTTTATATTATATTATATTATATTATATTATATTATATTATATTATATTATATTATTTTATATTATATTATATTGTATTATATTATATTATATTATATTATATTATATTATATTATATTGTATTATATTATATTATATTATATTATATTGTATTATATTATATTATATTATATTATATTATATTATATTATATTATATTATATTATATCAATATAAAGTGTTTATTTATACCAGCGAGCAGAGAGCTTCATAACTCAAATATAAATTCAGGAACATGAAACATTTCAGTTAATAAACATTAAAACAGTTCATGTAAATGTCAGATGAACAGTGATATTATTGATCCAGTGTGGGAACCACTGGTTTACTGGTTTACTGGTTTACTGGTTTATCTTCATGTCTGTGACTGTGAGTTGGTTCTCCAGCAGCAGACGTTTGTGTGAACAGTCTGCCTGGTAACAGCTGATCAGCAGGTCATGTGATCAGCTCCTCTGGTTTTTAGAGCAGCTCTCAGTCAGACTGTGTCAGTGTTTGTCAAGAGAACAGAGCAACATGGCTTCATCCTTTCTGAGCTTCTCCCTCCTCTTCATCACTGTCTACACAGCAGGTAGGATCAATACACTGATCACTGATCAATACACTGTTAATACTTCATCACTGTCTACACAGCAGGTAGGATCAATACACTGATCACTGATCAATACCCTGAATCAAACTGATTGTTTTCTTCTTCAGATGGATTTATGCAGACTCAGGTGAATCGCTGTGAGTTTAACTCCACTGAGCTCGGGGGCATCCGGTACATCTACTCTTGGTATTACAACAAGTTGGAGTTCCTCAGGTTTGACAGCAGTGTGGAGAAGTTTGTTGGATACACTGAGTTTGGTGTGAAGAACGCAGAACGCTTCAACAAAGATGCTGCACAGCTGGCTGCAATGAAAGCTGACAGGGAGACGTACTGCCAACCCAACATTGGGGGTTTCTACCGGAAGGCTTTGTCTAAATCAGGTGAGTTTGTGTTTGATCACATTAAACCTCGTTAACAAACTGGATCATTAACTGCTGATTGATTGATTGATTATAATGATTGATTTTATTTACACAGTTTAGACCTTTATTGTTTTAACAGGAAGTGACTTTCAGCTTTAAATACAGTTTTATAAATATTTATTTTATTGTTAAATATATATTTATACATTTACTGTTCACATATAAACACAAAATACTGTAAATATGATCAATAATGTTTTTCTACTAAAATATTAAAACATTTGATCAGTTTGTATCAGAAACATGAAAACTGATGATGATGATGATGATGTTTAATACTCAACTCTCTGCCACCACCTGCTGGTTAAACTGTGATAATACACACACACACATTACACACACATTACACACACATTACACACACATTACACACACACACATTACACACACACATTACACACACAATACACACATTACACACACACATTACACACACAATACACACATTACACACACACATTACACACACACACACATTACACACACACACACATTACACACACACATTACACACACACACACATTACACACACACACACATTACACACATTACACACATTACACACATTACACACACACACACATTACACACACACACACACATTACACACACATTACACACACACACATTACACACACACACACATTACACACACATTACACACACATTACACACACATTACACACACATTACACACACACACATTACACACACATTACACACATTACACACACACATTACACACATTACACACACACATTACACACACACACATTACACACACATTACACACATTACACACACACATTACACACATTACACACACACATTACACACACATTACACACATTACACACACATTACACACACACATTACACACACATTACACACACACATTACACACACACACATTACACACACATTACACACACACATTACACACACATTACACACACACATTACACACACACACATTACACACACACACATTACACACACATTACACACATTACACACACACATTACACACATTACACACACACATTACACACACATTACACACACACATTACACACACACACATTACACACACATTACACACATTACACACACACATTACACACATTACACACACATTACACACACATTACACACACACACACACACATTACACACACATTACACACACACACACACACATTACACACACACACTACACACACATTACACACACACACACACACATTACACACACACACACACACACACATTACACACACATTACACACACATTACACACACATTACACACACATTACACACACACACATTACACACACACACATTACACACACATTACACACACACACACATTACACACACATTACACACACACACACACATTACACACACACACATTACACACACATTACACACACATTACACACACACACACATTACACACACACACATTACACACACATTACACACACATTACACACACACACATTACACACACATTACACACATTACACACACATTACACACATTACACACACACATTACACACATTACACAAACACACATTACACACATTACACACACATTACACACACATTACACACATTACACACACATTACACACATTACACACATTACACACACATTACACACATTACACACACATTACACACATTACACACACACACATTACACACATTACACACATTACACACATTACACACACATTACACACACATTACACACATTACACACACACATTACACACACATTACACACATTACACACACACACATTACACACATTACACACACACACACATTACACACACATTACACACAGATTACACACACATTACACACATTACACACACACATTACATACACATTACACACACATTACACACATTACACACACACATTACATACACATTACACACATTACACACACACATTACATACACATTACACACATTACACACACACATTACATACACATTACACACACATTACACACATTACACACACACATTACATACACATTACACACATTACACACACACATTACATACACATTACACACACATTACACACATTACACACACACATTACATACACATTACACACACATTACACACATTACACACACACATTACACACATTACACACACACACATTACACACATTACACACACATTACACACATTACACACACACACATCACACACACATTACACACATTACACACATTACACACACATTACACACATTACACACACATTACACACACATTACACACATTACACACACACACACACACACATTACACACATTACACACATTACACACACACACACACACACATTACACACATTACACACACATTACACACACATTACACACACATTACACACATTACACACATTACACACACACATTACACACATTACACACACATTACACACATTACACACACACATTACACACACATTACACACATTACACACACATTACACACACATTACACACATTACACACACACATTACACACACATTACACACACATTACACACATTACACACACACATTACACACATTACACACACACATTACATACACATTACACACATTACACACACACACATTACACACATTACACACACATTACACACATTACACACACATTACACACACACACATTACACACACACACATTACACACATTACACACACATTACACACACACACATTACACACATTACACACACATTACACACATTACACACACATTACACACATTACACACACACACATTACACACACACACACATTACACACACATTACACACATTACACACACATTACATACATTACACACACACACATTACACACATTACACACACACACATTACACACATTACACACACATTACACACATTACACACATTACACACACATTACACACATTACACACATTACACACACATTACACACATTACACACACACACATTACACACATTACACACACATTACACACATTACACACATTACACACACATTACACACATTACACACACATTACACACATTACACACACATTACATACATTACACACACACACATTACACACATTACACACACACACATTACACACATTACACACACATTACACACATTACACACATTACACACACATTACACACATTACACACATTACACACACATTACACACATTACACACACATTACACACATTACACACATTACACACACTACACACATTACACACACACACATTACACACATTACACACACATTACACACATTACACACATTACACACACATTACACACATTACACACACATTACACACATTACACACACATTACACACATTACACACACACACATTACACACATTACACACACATTACACACACATTACACACATTACACACACACATTACACACACATTACACACATTACACACACACACATTACACACATTACACACACACACACATTACACACACATTACACACACATTACACACATTACACACACATTACACACACATTACACACATTACACACACACATTACACACACATTACACACATTACACACACACACATTACACACATTACACACACACACACATTACACACACATTACACACAGATTACACACACATTACACACATTACACACACACATTACATACACATTACACACACATTACACACATTACACACACACATTACACACACACACATTACACACACATTACACACACACACATTACATACACATTACACACACATTACACACATTACACACACACATTACACACACATTACACACATTACACACACACACATTACACACATTACACACACACACACATTACACACACATTACACACACATTACACACACATTACACACATTACACACACACATTACATACACATTACACACATTACACACACACACATTACACACATTACACACACATTACACACATTACACACACACACATTACACACACATTACACACATTACACACATTACACACACATTACACACATTACACACACATTACACACACATTACACACACATTACACACATTACACACACACATTACACACACATTACACACACATTACACACATTACACACACACATTACACACATTACACACACACATTACATACACATTACACACATTACACACACACACATTACACACATTACACACACATTACACACATTACACACACATTACACACACACACATTACACACACACACATTACACACATTACACACACATTACACACACACACATTACACACATTACACACACATTACACACATTACACACACATTACACACATTACACACACACACATTACACACACACACACATTACACACACATTACACACATTACACACACATTACATACATTACACACACACACATTACACACATTACACACACACACATTACACACATTACACACACATTACACACATTACACACATTACACACACATTACACACATTACACACATTACACACACATTACACACATTACACACACACACATTACACACATTACACACACATTACACACATTACACACACATTACACACATTACACACACATTACACACATTACACACACATTACATACATTACACACACACACATTACACACATTACACACACACACATTACACACATTACACACACATTACACACATTACACACATTACACACACATTACACACATTACACACATTACACACACATTACACACATTACACACATTACACACACATTACACACATTACACACATTACACACACTACACACATTACACACACACACATTACACACATTACACACACATTACACACATTACACACATTACACACACATTACACACATTACACACACATTACACACATTACACACACATTACACACATTACACACACACACATTACACACATTACACACATTACACACACATTACACACACATTACACACATTACACACACACATTACACACACATTACACACATTACACACACACACATTACACACATTACACACACACACACATTACACACACATTACACACAGATTACACACACATTACACACATTACACACACACATTACATACACATTACACACACATTACACACATTACACACACACATTACACACACACACATTACACACACATTACACACATTACACACACACATTACACACACACACATTACATACACATTACACACACATTACACACATTACACACACACATTACACACACATTACACACATTACACACACACACATTACACACATTACACACACACACACATTACACACACATTACACACAGATTACACACACATTACACACATTACACACACACATTACATACACATTACACACATTACACACACACACATTACACACATTACACACACATTACACACATTACACACACACACATTACACACACATTACACACATTACACACATTACACACACATTACACACATTACACACACATTACACACACATTACACACATTACACACACACACACACACACATTACACACATTACACACATTACACACACACACACACACATTACACACATTACACACACATTACACACACATTACACACACATTACACACATTACACACACATTACACACATTACACACATTACACACACATTACACACACATTACACACATTACACACATTACACACACATTACACACACACATTACACACATTACACACACATTACACACATTACACACACATTACACACATTACACACACACATTACACACACATTACACACACATTACACACATTACACACACACATTACACACATTACACACATTACACACACATTACACACATTACACACACATTACACACATTACACACATTACACACATTACACACACACATTACACACACATTACACACATTACACACACACATTACACACATTACACACATTACACACACACATTACACACACATTACACACATTACACACACATTACACACACATTACACACATTACACACATTACACACATTACACACACACATTACACACATTACACACACACATTACACACATTACACACACACACATTACACACATTACACACACACATTACACACATTACACACACACATTACACACATTACACACACACACATTACACACACACACATTACACACACACACATTACACACACATTACACACACATTACACACACACACATTACACACACATTACACACACATTACACACATTACACACACACACATTACACACACACACATTACACACACACACATTACACACACATTACACACATTACACACACACATTATACACATTACACACACACACATTACACACATTACACACACACATTACACACATTACACACACACATTACACACATTACACACACACACATTACACACATTACACACACACATTACACACATTACACACACACATTACACACATTACACACACACACATTACACACACACACATTACACACACACACATTACACACACATTACACACACATTACACACACACACATTACACACACATTACACACACATTACACACATTACACACACACACATTACACACACACACATTACACACACACACATTACACACACATTACACACACATTACACACACACACATTACACACACACACATTACACACACATTACACACATTACACACATTACACACATTACACACATTACACACACACACATTACACACACATTACACACACATTACACACACACACATTACACACACATTACACACACACACATTACACACACATTACACACACATTACACACACATTACACACACATTACACACACACACATTACACACACATTACACACACATTACACACACACACATTACACACACATTACACACACACACATTACACACACATTACACACACATTACACACACACACATTACACACACATTACACACATTACACACATTACACACATTACACACACATTACACACATTACACACACATTACACACACATTACACACACATTACACACATTACACACACATTACACACACATTACACACACATTACACACATTACACACACATTACACACACATTACACACACATTACACACACATTACACACACATTACACACACATTACACACACATTACACACATTACACACACATTACACACACATTACACACACATTACACACATTACACACATTACACACATTACACACACACACATTACACACACATTACACACACATTACACACACACACATTACACACACATTACACACACATTACACACACACACATTACACACACATTACACACACACACATTACACACACATTACACACACATTACACACACACACATTACACACACATTACACACATTACACACATTACACACATTACACACACACACATTACACACACATTACACACATTACATACACATTACACACATTACACACACACACATTACACACATTACACACACATTGCACACATTACACACACATTACACACATTACACACACACACATTACACACACACACACATTACACACACATTACACACATTACACACACATTACATACACATTACACACACACACATTACACACATTACACACACATTACATACACATTACACACACACACACACACACACATTACACACATTACACACACATTACATACACATTACACACACACACACATTACACACATTACACACACACACATTACACACATTACACACACATTACACACATTACACACACACATTACACACATTACACACACACACATTACACACATTACACACACACACATTACACACACATTACACACACATTACACACATTACACACATTACACACACATTACACACACATTACACACATTACACACACATTACACACATTACACACACACACATTACACACATTACACACATTACACACACACATTACACACACATTACACACATTACACACATTACACACACATTACACACACATTACACACATTACACACACACACATTACACACACACACATTACACACACATTACACACATTAAACACACACTCACATTACACAAACACACACATTACACACACATTACACACATTACACAAACACACACATTACACACACATTACACAAACACACACATTACACACACATTACACACACATTACACACACACACGCACATTACACAAACACACACATTACACACACATTACACACACATTACACACACACACACACATTACACACACACACACACATTACACACATTACACACATTACACACACATTACACACACACACACACATTACACACATTACACACACATTACACACACAGACATTACACACACATTACACACATTACACACACACACATTACACACACACACATTACACACACATTACACACATTAAACACACACTCACATTACACAAACACACACATTACACACATTACACAAACACACACATTACACACACATTACACAAACACACACATTACACACACATTACACACACATTACACACACATTACACACATTACACACACATTACACAAACACACACATTACACACACATTACACACATTACACACACATTACACACATTACACACATTACACACACATTACACACATTACACACACATTACACACATTACACACACATTACACACATTACACACACATTACACAAACACACACATTACACACACATTACACACATTACACACACATTACACACATTACACACATTACACACACATTACACAAACACACACATTACACACACATTACACACACATTACACACACACACACACATTACACACACACACACACATTACACACATTACACACATTACACACACATTACACACACACACACACATTACACACATTACACACACATTACACACACAGACATTACACACACATTACACACATTACACACACACACATTACACACACACACATTACACACACATTACACACATTAAACACACACTCACATTACACAAACACACACATTACACACATTACACAAACACACACATTACACACACATTACACAAACACACACATTACACACACATTACACACACATTACACACACATTACACACATTACACACACACACATTACACACATTACACACACACACACATTACACACACATTACACACAGATTACACACACATTACACACATTACACACACATTACACACATTACATACACATTACACACACATTACACACATTACATACACATTACACACATTACACACACACATTACATACACATTACACACATTACACACACACACATTACACACATTACACACACATTACACACATTACACACACACACATTACACACACATTACACACATTACACACATTACACACACATTACACACATTACACACACATTACACACATTACACACATTACACACACACACACACACACATTACACACATTACACACATTACACACACACACACACACACATTACACACATTACACACACATTACACACACATTACACACACATTACACACATTACACACACATTACACACATTACACACATTACACACACATTACACACACATTACACACATTACACACATTACACACACATTACACACACACATTACACACACATTACACACACATTACACACATTACACACACATTACACACATTACACACACACATTACACACACATTACACACACATTACACACATTACACACATTACACACATTACACACACATTACACACATTACACACATTACACACATTACACACACATTACATACACATTACACACATTACACATACACATTACACACATTACACACATTACACACACACACATTACACATACACATTACACACATTACACACATTACACACACACATTACACACATTACACACATTACACACACATTACACACATTACACACACACACATTACACACACATTACACACATTACACACACATTACACACATTACACACACACACATTACACACACACACACATTACACACACATTACATACATTACACACACACACATTACACACATTACACACACACACATTACACACATTACACACACATTACACACATTACACACACACATTACACACATTACACACACACACATTACACACATTACACACACACACATTACACACACATTACACACATTACACACATTACACACACATTACACACACATTACACACATTACACACACACATTACATACACATTACACACATTACACACACACATTACATACACATTACACACACATTACACACATTACACACACACATTACATACACATTACACACACATTACACACATTACACACACACATTACACACATTACACACACACACATTACACACATTACACACACATTACACACATTACACACACACACATTACACACACATTACACACATTACACACATTACACACACATTACACACATTACACACACATTACACACACATTACACACATTACACACACACACACACACACATTACACACATTACACACATTACACACACACACACACACACATTACACACATTACACACACATTACACACACATTACACACACATTACACACATTACACACACATTACACACATTACACACATTACACACACATTACACACACATTACACACATTACACACATTACACACACACATTACACACATTACACACACATTACACACATTACACACACACATTACACACACATTACACACATTACACACACATTACACACACATTACACACATTACACACACACATTACACACATTACACACACACATTACATACACATTACACACATTACACACACACACATTACACACATTACACACACATTACACACATTACACACACATTACACACACACACATTACACACACACACATTACACACATTACACACACATTACACACACACACATTACACACATTACACACACATTACACACATTACACACACATTACACACATTACACACACACACATTACACACACACACACATTACACACACATTACACACATTACACACACATTACATACATTACACACACACACATTACACACATTACACACACACACATTACACACATTACACACATTACACACACATTACACACATTACACACATTACACACACATTACACACATTACACACACACACATTACACACATTACACACACATTACACACATTACACACATTACACACACATTACACACATTACACACACATTACACACATTACACACACATTACATACATTACACACACACACATTACACACATTACACACACACACATTACACACATTACACACACATTACACACATTACACACATTACACACACATTACACACATTACACACATTACACACACATTACACACATTACACACACATTACACACATTACACACATTACACACACATTACACACACATTACACACATTACACACACTACACACATTACACACACACACATTACACACATTACACACACATTACACACATTACACACATTACACACACATTACACACATTACACACACATTACACACATTACACACACATTGCACACATTACACACACACACATTACACACATTACACACATTACACACACATTACACACACATTACACACATTACACACACACATTACACACACATTACACACATTACACACACACACATTACACACATTACACACACACACACATTACACACACATTACACACAGATTACACACACATTACACACATTACACACACACACACACACATTACACACATTACACACACACACACACACATTACACACACACATTACACACATTACACACACACATTACACACATTACACACATTACACACATTACATACACATTACACACACATTACACACAGATTACACACATTACACACACACATTACATACACATTACACACATTACACACATTACATACACATTACACACACATTACACACACATTACACACATTACACACACACATTACATACACATTACACACATTACACACATTACATACACATTACACACACATTACACACACATTACACACATTACACACACACATTACATACACATTACACACATTACACACACACACATTACACACATTACACACACATTACACACATTACACACACACACATTACACACACATTACACACATTACACACATTACACACACATTACACACATTACACACACATTACACACACATTACACACATTACACACACACACACATTACACACATTACACACATTACACACATTACACACACACACACACACACATTACACACATTACACACACATTACACACACATTACACACACATTACACACATTACACACACATTACACACATTACACACATTACGCACACATTACACACACATTACACACATTACACACATTACACACACATTACACACACACATTACACACATTACACACACATTACACACATTACACACACACATTACACACACATTACACACACATTACACACATTACACACACACATTACACACATTACACACATTACACACACATTACACACATTACACACACATTACACACATTACACACATTACACACATTACACACACACATTACACACACATTACACACATTACACACACATTACACACACATTACACACATTACACACACATTACACACATTACACACATTACACACATTACACACACACATTACACACACATTACACACACATTACACACACACATTACACACACATTACACACATTACACACATTACACACATTACACACACACACATTACACACACATTACACACATTACACACATTACACACATTACACACATTACACACATTACACACACACACATTACACACACATTACACACACATTACACACACACACATTACACACACATTACACACACACACATTACACACACATTACACACACATTACACACACATTACACACACATTACACACACATTACACACACACACATTACACACACACACATTACACACACATTACACACACACACATTACACACACATTACACACACACACATTACACACACATTACACACACATTACACACACACACATTACACACACATTACACACATTACACACATTACACACATTACACACACACACATTACACACACATTACACACACATTACACACATTACACACATTACACACATTACACACACACACATTACACACACATTACACACACATTACACACACACACATTACACACACATTACACACACATTACACACACACACATTACACACACATTACACACACACACATTACACACACATTACACACACATTACACACACACATTACACACACATTACACACATTACACACACACACACACATTACACACATACACATTACACACACATTACACACACATTACACACACACACATTACACACACATTACACACACACACATTACACACACATTACACACACATTACACACACACACATTACACACACATTACACACATTACACACACACACACACATTACACACACACACATTACACACACATTACACACACATTACACACACACACATTACACACACATTACACACATTACACACACACACACACATTACACACATTACACACATTACACACATTACACACACACACATTACACACACATTACACACATTACACACACACACACACATTACACACATACACATTACACACATTACACACACACACATTACACACATTACACACACATTGCACACACATTGCACACACATTACACACACATTACACACATTACACACATTACACACACACACATTACACACACATTACACACATTACACACACACACACACATTACACACATACACATTACACACATTACACACACACACATTACACACATTACACACACATTGCACACATTACACACACATTACACACATTACACACACACACACATTACACACACATTACACACATTACACACACATTACATACACATTACACACACACACACACACACATTACACACATTACACACACATTACATACACATTACACACACACACACATTACACACATTACACACACACACATTACACACATTACACACACATTACACACATTACACACACACATTACACACATTACACACACACACATTACACACATTACACACACACACATTACACACACATTACACACACATTACACACATTACACACATTACACACACATTACACACACATTACACACATTACACACACATTACACACATTACACACACACACATTACACACATTACACACATTACACACACACATTACACACACATTACACACATTACACACATTACACACACATTACACACACATTACACACATTACACACACACACATTACACACACACACATTACACACACATTACACACATTAAACACACACTCACATTACACAAACACACACATTACACACACATTACACACATTACACAAACACACACATTACACACACATTACACAAACACACACATTACACACACATTACACACACATTACACACACACACACACATTACACAAACACACACATTACACACACATTACACACACATTACACACACACACACACATTACACACACACACACACATTACACACATTACACACATTACACACACATTACACACACATTACACACATTACACACACAGACATTACACACACATTACACACATTACACACACACACATTACACACACACACATTACACACACATTACACACATTAAACACACACTCACATTACACAAACACACACATTACACAAACATTACACACATTACACAAACACACACATTACACACACATTACACAAACACACACATTACACACACATTACACACACATTACACACACATTACACACATTACACACACACACATTACACACATTACACACACACACACATTACACACACATTACACACAGATTACACACACATTACACACATTACACACACATTACACACATTACATACACATTACACACATTACACACATTACATACACATTACACACATTACATACACATTACACACATTACACACACACATTACATACACATTACACACATTACACACACACACAATACACACATTACACACACATTACACACATTACACACACACACATTACACACACATTACACACATTACACACATTACACACACATTACACACATTACACACACATTACACACATTACACACATTACACACACACACACACACACATTACACACATTACACACATTACACACACACACACACACACATTACACACATTACACACACATTACACACACATTACACACACATTACACACATTACACACACATTACACACATTACACACATTACACACACATTACACACACATTACACACATTACACACATTACACACACATTACACACACACATTACACACACACATTACACACACATTACACACACATTACACACACATTACACACACATTACACACACATTACACACATTACACACACATTACACACATTACACACACATTACACACACATTACACACACATTACACACATTACACACACATTACACACACACATTACACACACATTACACACACATTACACACACATTACACACACATTACACACACATTACACACATTACACACACATTACACACACACATTACACACACACATTACACACACATTACACACACATTACACACACATTACACACATTACACACACATTACACACATTACACACATTACACACACATTACACACACATTACACACATTACACACATTACACACACATTACACACACATTACACACACACATTACACACACACACACATTACACACACATTACACACACATTACACACATTACACACACATTACACACATTACACACACACATTACACACACATTACACACACATTACACACATTACACACATTACACACACATGACACACATTACACACACATTACACACATTACACACACACATTACACACACATTACACACACATTACACACACATTACACACATTACACACATTACACACATTACACACACATTACACACATTACACACACACATTACACACATTACACACATTACACACACATTACATACACATTACACACATTACACATACACATTACACACATTACACACATTACACACACACATTACACACACATTACACATACACATTACACACATTACACACATTACACACACACATTACACACATTACACACATTACACACACATTACACACATTACACACACACACATTACACACACACACATTACACACATTACACACATTACACACATTACACACACACACACATTACACACATTACACACACATTACACACATTACACACACATTACACACATTACACACACACATTACACACACACACACATTACACACATTACACACACATTACATACATTACACACACACACATTACACACATTACACACACACACATTACACACATTACACACACATTACACACATTACACACACACATTACACACATTACACACACACACATTACACACATTACACACACACACATTACACACACATTACACACATTACACACATTACACACACATTACACACACATTACACACATTACACACACACACATTACACACACATTACACACATTACACACACACACATTACACACACACACATTACACACACATTACACACATTAAACACACACTCACATTACACAAA
>NC_058126.1:28112133-28230218 GCF_914725855.1 Thunnus albacares | reverse complement strand
CTGGCAGGGTCACGGCGCACGCCGTACATGCATTTTCATGTGTTTCTGTCAATTTCAGTGTTATTGGGCCCAAAACTAGTGGCTTTTCATCAGAACCGATGCAGACTCACCCCAAAGGCTCGGCTGCGCAGGATCACGGCGCACTCCTTACATGCATTTTCATGTGTTTCTGTCAATTTCAGTGTTTTTGGGCCCAAACTAGTGGCTTTTTCATCAGAACCGATGCAGGACTCACCCAAAAGGCTCGGCTGCGCTGGCAGGGTCACGGCGCACGCCGTACATGCAATTTCATGTGTTTCTGTCAATTTCAGTGTTATTGGGCCCAAACTAGTGGCTTTTCATCAGAACCGATGCAGACTCACCCAAAAGGCTCGGCTGCGCTGGCAGGGGCACGGCGCACGCCGTACATGCATTTTCATGTGTTTCTGTCAATTTCAGTGTTATTGGGCCCAAACTAGTGGCTTTTTCATCAGAACCGATGCAGACTCACCCAAAAGGCTCGGCTGCGCTGGCAGGGTTACGGCGCCACGCCGTACATGTATTTTCATGTGTTTCTGTCAATTTCAGTGTTATTGGGCCCAAACTAGTGGCTTTTCATCAGAACCGATGCAGACTCACCCAAAAGGCTCGGCTGCTCTGGCAGGGGTCACGGCGCACGCCGTACATGCATTTTTCATGTGTTTCTGTCAATTTCAGTGTTTATTGGGCACAAACTAGTGGCTTTTCATCAGAACCGATGCAGACTCACCCAAAGGCTCGGCTGCGCTGGCAGGGTCACGGCGCACGCCGTACATGCATTTTCATGTGTTTCTCTCAATTTCAGTGTTATTGGGCCCAAACTAGTGGCTTTTCATCAGAACCGATGCAGACTCACCCAAAAGGCTCGGCTGCGCTGGCAGGGTCACGACGTACACCGTACATGCATTTTCATGTGTTTCTGTCAATTTCAGTGTTTTTGGGCCCAAACTAGTGGCTTTTCATCAGAACCGATGCAGACTCACCCAAAAGGCTCGGCTGCGCTGGCAGGGTCACGGCGCACGGCCGTACATGCATTTTCATGTGTTTCTATCAATTTCAGTGTTATTGGCCCAAACTAGTGGCTTTTCATCAGAACCGATGCAGACTCACCCCCAAAGCTCGGCTGCGCAGGGTCACGGCGCACGCCGTACATGCATTTTCATGTGTTTCTATCAATTTCAGTGTTTTTGGGCCCAAACTAGTGGCTTTTCATCAGAACCGATGCAGACTCACCCAAAAGGCTCGGCTGCGCTGGCAGGGTCACGACGCACGCCGTACATGCATTTTCATGTGTTTTCTGTCAATTTCAGTGTTTTTGGGCCCAAACTAGTGGCTTTTCATCAGAACCGATGCAGACTCACCCAAAAGGCTCGGCTGCGCTGGCAGGGTCACGGGCGCACGCCGTACATGCATTTTCATGTCCTTTCTGTCAATTTCAGTGTTATTGGGCCCAAACCAGTGGCTTTTCATCAGAACCGATGCAGACTCACCCCAAAGGCTCGGCTGCGCTGGCAGGGTCACGGCGCACGCCGTACATGCATTTTCATGTGTTTCTGTCAATTTCAGTGTTATTGGGCCCCAAACTAGTGGCTTTTCATCAGAAACCGATGCAGGACTCACCCAAAAGGCTTGGCTGCGCTGCAGGGTCACGGCGCACCGCCGTACATGGCATTTTCATGTGTTTCTTTCAATTTCAGTGTTATTGGGCCCAAACTAGTGGCTTTTCATCAGAACCGATGCAGACTCACCCAAAAGGCTCGGCTGCGCTGGCAGGGTCACGGCGCACGCCGTACATGCATTTTCATGTGTTTCTGTCAATTTCAGTGTTATTGGGCCCAAACTAGTGGCTTTTCATCAGAACCCATGCAGACTCACCAAAGGCTCGGCTGCGCAGGGTCACGGCGCACGCCGTACATGTATTTTCATGTGTTTCTGTCAATTTCAGTGTTATTGGGCCCAAACTAGTGGCTTTTTCATCAGAACCGATGCAGAACTCACCCCAAAGGCTCGGCTGCGCAGGGTCACGGCGCACGCCGTACATGCATTTTCATGTGTTTCTATCAATTTCAGTGTTATTGGGCCCAAACTAGTGGCTTTTCATCAGAACCGATGCAGACTCACCCCAAAGGCTCGGCTGCGCAGGGTCACGGCGCACCGCCGTACATGTATTTCATGTGTTTCTGTCAATTTCAGTGTTATTGGGCCCAAACTAGTGGCTTTTCATCAGAACCGATGCAGACTCACCCCAAAAGGCTCGGCTGCGCAGGGTCACGGCGCACGCCGTACATGCATTTTCATGTGTTTCTGTCAATTTCAGTATTATTGGGCCCAAACTAGTGGCTTTTCATCAGAACCGATGCAGACCTCACCCCAAAGGCTCGGCTGCGCAGGGTCACGGCGCACGCCGTACATGCATTTTTCATGTGTTTCTATCAATTTCAGTGTTATTGGGCCCAAACTAGTGGCTTTTCATCAGAACCGATGCAGACTCACCCCAAAGGCTCGGCTGCGCTGGCAGGGTCACGGCGCACGCCGTACATGCATTTTCATGTGTTTCTGTCAATTTCAGTGTTTTTTGGGCCCCAAACTAGTGGCTTTTCATCAGAACCGATGCAGACTCACCCAAAAGGCTCGGCTGCGCTGGCAGGGTCACGGCGCACGCCGTACATGCATTTTCATGTGTTTTCTGTCAATTTCAGTGTTATTGGGCCCAAACTAATAGCTTTTCATCAGAACCGATGCAGACTCACCCCCAAAGGCTCAGCTGCGCTGGCAGGGGTCACGGCGCACGCCGTACATGCATTTTCATGTGTTTCTGTCAATTTCAGTGTTATTGGGCCCAAACTAGGTGGCTTTTCATCAGAACCGATGCAGACTCACCCAAAAGGCTCGGCTGCGCGGGATCACGGCGCACGCCGTACATGTATTTTCATGTGTTTCTGTCAATTTCAGTGTTATTGGCCCAAACTAGTGGCTTTTCATCAGAACTGATGCAGACTCACCCCAAAGGCTCGGCTGCGCAGGATCACGGCGCACTCCGTACATGCATTTTCATGTGTTTTCTATCAATTTCAGTGTTATTGGGGGCCCAAACTAGTGGCTTTTCATCAGAACCGATGCAGACTCACCCAAAAGGCTCGGCTGCGCTGGCAGGGTCACGACGTACGCCGTACATGCATTTTCATGTGTTTCTGTCAATTTCAGTGTTTTTGGGCCCAAACTAGTGGCTTTTCATCAGAACCGATGCAGACTCACCCAAAAGGCTCGGCTGCGCTGGCAGGGTCACGGCGCACGCCGTACATGCATTTTTCATGTGTTTCTGTCAATTTCAGTGTTATTGGGCCCAAACTAGTGGCTTTTCATCAGAACCGATGCAGACTCACCCAAAGGCTCGGCTGCGCAGGGTCACGGCGCACGCCGTACATGCATTTTCATGTGTTTCTATCAATTTCAGTGTTTTTGGGCCCAAACTAGTGGCTTTTCATCAGAACCGAAGAAGACTCACCCAAAAGGCTTGGCTGCGCTGGCAGGGTCACGGCGCACGCCGTACATGCATTTTCATGTGTTTCTGTCAATTTCAGTGTCTTTGGGCCCAAACTAGTGGCTTTTCATCAGAACCGATGCAGACTCACCCAAAAGGCTTGGCTGCACTGGCAGGGTCACGGCGCAAGCCGTACATGCATTTTCATGTGTTTCTGTCAATTTCAGTGTTATTGGGCCCAGACTAGTGGCTTTTCATCAGAACCGATGTAGACTCACCCTAAAGGCTCAGCTGCGCTGGCAGGGTCACGGCGCACGCCGTACATGCATTTTTCATGTGTTTCTGTCAATTTCAGTGTTATTGGCCCAAACTAGTGGCTTTTCATCAGAACCGATGCAGACTCACCCAAAAGGCTCGGCTGCGCAGGGTCCACGGCGCACGCCGTACATGCATTTTCATGTGTTTCTGTCAATTTCAGTGTTATTGGGCCCAAACTAGTGGCTTTTTCATCAGAACCGATGCAGACTCACCCAAAAGGCTCGGCTGCACTGGCAGGGTCACGGCGCACGCCGTACATGCATTTTCATGTGTTTCTGTCAATTTCAGTGTTATTGGGCCCAAACTAGTGGCTTTTCATCAGAACCGATGCAGACTCACCCCAAAGGCTCGGCTGCGCAGGATCACGGCGCACTCCATACATGCATTTTCATGTGTTTCTATCAATTTCAGTGTTATTGGGCCCAAACTAGTGGCTTTTCATCAGAACCGATGCAGGACTCACCCAAAAGGCTCGGCTGCGCTGGCAGGGTCACGGCGCACGCCGTACATGCAATTTCATGTGTTTCTGGTCAATTTCAGTGTTATTGGGCCCAAACTAGTGGCTTTTCATCAGAAACCGATGCAGACTCACCCAAAAGGCTCGGCTGCGCTGGCAGGGTCACGGCGCACGCCGTACATGCATTTTCATGTGTTTCTCTCAATTTCAGTGTTATTGGGCCCAAACTAGTGGCTTTTCATCAGAACCGATGCAGACTCACCCAAAAGGCTCGGCTGCGCTGGCAGGGTTACGGCGCACGCCGTACATGTATTTTCATGTGTTTCTGTCAATTTCAGTGTTATTGGGGCCCAAACTAGTGGCTTTTCATCAGAACCGATGCAGGACTCACCCAAAAGGCCTCGGCTGCTCTGGCAGGGTCACGGCGCACGCCGTACATGCATTTTCATGTGTTTCTGTCAATTTCAGTGTTATTGGGCCCAAACTAGTGGCTTTTCATCAGAACCGATGCAGACTCACCCAAAAGGCTCGGCTGCGCTGGCAGGGTCACGGCGCACGCCGTACATGCATTTTCATGTGTTTCTCTCAATTTCAGTGTTATTGGGCCCAAACTAGTGGCTTTTCATCAGAACCGATGCAGACTCACCCAAAAGGCTCGGCTGCGCTGGCAGGGTCACGACGTACACCGTACATGCATTTTCATGTGTTTCTGTCAATTTCAGTGTTTTTGGGCCCAAACTAGTGGCTTTTCATCAGAACCGATGCAGACTCACCCAAAAGGCTCGGCTGCGCTGGCAGGGTCACGGCGCACGCCGTACATGCATTTTCATGTGTTTCTATCAATTTCAGTGTTATTGGGCCCAAACTAGTGGCTTTTCATCAGAACCGATGCAGACTCACCCCAAAGGCTCGGCTGCGCAGGGTCACGGCGCACGCCGTACATGCATTTTCATGTGTTTCTATCAATTTCAGTGTTTTTGGGCCCAAACTAGTGGCTTTTCATCAGAACCGATGCAGACTCACCCAAAAGGCTCGGCTGCGCTGGCAGGGTCACGACGCACGCCGTACATGCATTTTCATGTGTTTCTGTCAATTTCAGTGTTTTTGGGCCCAAACTAGTGGCTTTTCATCAGAACCGATGCAGACTCACCCAAAAGGCTCGGCTGCGCTGGCAGGGTCACGGCGCACGCCGTACATGCATTTTCATGTCTTTCTGTCAATTTCAGTGTTATTGGGCCCAAACTAGTGGCTTTTCATCAGAACCGATGCAGACTCACCCCAAAGGCTCGGCTGCGCTGGCAGGGTCACGGCGCACGCCGTACATGCATTTTCATGTGTTTCTGTCAATTTCAGTGTTATTGGGCCCAAACTAGTGGCTTTTCATCAGAACCGATGCAGACTCACCCAAAAGGCTTGGCTGCGCTGGCAGGGTCACGGCGCACGCCGTACATGCATTTTCATGTGTTTCTTTCAATTTCAGTGTTATTGGGCCCAAACTAGTGGCTTTTCATCAGAACCGATGCAGACTCACCCAAAAGGCTCGGCTGCGCTGGCAGGGTCACGGCGCACGCCGTACATGCATTTTCATGTGTTTCTGTCAATTTCAGTGTTATTGGGCCCAAACTAGTGGCTTTTCATCAGAACCCATGCAGACTCACCCAAAAGGCTCGGCTGCGCAGGGTCACGGCGCACGCCGTACATGTATTTTCATGTGTTTCTGTCAATTTCAGTGTTATTGGGCCCAAACTAGTGGCTTTTCATCAGAACCGATGCAGACTCACCCCAAAGGCTCGGCTGCGCAGGGTCACGGCGCACGCCGTACATGCATTTTCATGTGTTTCTATCAATTTCAGTGTTATTGGGCCCAAACTAGTGGCTTTTCATCAGAACCGATGCAGACTCACCCCAAAGGCTCGGCTGCGCAGGGTCACGGCGCACGCCGTACATGCATTTTCATGTGTTTCTATCAATTTCAGTGTTATTGGGCCCAAACTAGTGGCTTTTCATCAGAACCGATGCAGACTCACCCCAAAGGCTCGGCTGCGCTGGCAGGGTCACGGCGCACGCCGTACATGCATTTTCATGTGTTTCTGTCAATTTCAGTGTTTTTGGGCCCAAACTAGTGGCTTTTCATCAGAACCGATGCAGACTCACCCAAAAGGCTCGGCTGCGCTGGCAGGGTCACGGCGCACGCCGTACATGCATTTTCATGTGTTTCTGTCAATTTCAGTGTTATTGGGCCCAAACTAATAGCTTTTCATCAGAACCGATGCAGACTCACCCCAAAGGCTCAGCTGCGCTGGCAGGGTCACGGCGCACGCCGTACATGCATTTTCATGTGTTTCTGTCAATTTCAGTGTTATTGGGCCCAAACTAGTGGCTTTTCATCAGAACCGATGCAGACTCACCCAAAAGGCTCGGCTGCGCGGGATCACGGCGCACGCCGTACATGTATTTTCATGTGTTTCTGTCAATTTCAGTGTTATTGGGCCCAAACTAGTGGCTTTTCATCAGAACCGATGCAGACTCACCCCAAAGGCTCGGCTGCGCAGGATCACGGCGCACTCCGTACATGCATTTTCATGTGTTTCTATCAATTTCAGTGTTATTGGGCCCAAACTAGTGGCTTTTCATCAGAACCGATGCAGACTCACCCAAAAGGCTCGGCTGCGCTGGCAGGGTCACGACGTACGCCGTACATGCATTTTCATGTGTTTCTGTCAATTTCAGTGTTTTTGGGCCCAAACTAGTGGCTTTTCATCAGAACCGATGCAGACTCACCCAAAAGGCTCGGCTGCGCTGGCAGGGTCACGGCGCACGCCGTACATGCATTTTCATGTGTTTCTATCAATTTCAGTGTTATTGGGCCCAAACTAGTGGCTTTTCATCAGAACCGATGCAGACTCACCCCAAAGGCTCGGCTGCGCAGGGTCACGGCGCACGCCGTACATGCATTTTCATGTGTTTCTATCAATTTCAGTGTTTTTGGGCCCAAACTAGTGGCTTTTCATCAGAACCGAAGTAGACTCACCCAAAAGGCTTGGCTGCGCTGGCAGGGTCACGGCGCACGCCGTACATGCATTTTCATGTGTTTCTGTCAATTTCAGTGTCTTTGGGCCCAAACTAGTGGCTTTTCATCAGAACCGATGCAGACTCACCCAAAAGGCTTGGCTGCACTGGCAGGGTCACGGCGCAAGCCGTACATGCATTTTCATGTGTTTCTGTCAATTTCAGTGTTATTGGGCCCAGACTAGTGGCTTTTCATCAGAACCGATGCAGACTCACCCTAAAGGCTCAGCTGCGCTGGCAGGGTCACGGCGCACGCCGTACATGCATTTTCATGTGTTTCTGTCAATTTCAGTGTCTTTGGGCCCAAACTAGTTGCTTTTCATCAGAACCGATGCAGACTCACCCAAAAGGCTCGGCTGCGCTGGCAGGGTCACGGCGCAAGCCGTACATGCATTTTCATGTGTTTCTGTCAATTTCAGTGTTATTGGGCCCAGACTAGTGGCTTTTCATCAGAACCGATGTAGACTCACCCTAAAGGCTCAGCTGCGCTGGCAGGGTCACGGCGCACGCCGTACATGCATTTTCATGTGTTTCTGTCAATTTCAGTGTTATTGGGCCCAAACTAGTGGCTTTTCATCAGAACCGATGCAGACTCACCCAAAAGGCTCGGCTGCGCAGGGTCACGGCGCACGCCGTACATGTATTTTCATGTGTTTCTGTCAATTTCAGTGTTATTGGGCCCAAACTAATAGCTTTTCATCAGAACCGATGCAGACTCACCCCAAAGGCTCAGCTGCGCTGGCAGGGTCACGGCGCACGCCGTACATGCATTTTCATGTGTTTCTGTCAATTTCAGTGTTATTGGGCCCAAACTAGTGGCTTTTCATCAGAACCGATGCAGACTCACCCAAAAGGCTCGGCTGCGCGGGATCACGGCGCACGCCGTACATGTATTTTCATGTGTTTCTGTCAATTTCAGTGTTATTGGGCCCAAACTAGTGGCTTTTCATCAGAACCGATGCAGACTCACCCAAAAGGCTCGGCTGCGCTGGCAGGGTCACGGCGCACGCCGTACATGCATTTTCATGTGTTTCTCTCAATTTCAGTGTTATTGGGCCCAAACTAGTGGCTTTTCATCAGAACCGATGCAGACTCACCCCAAAGGCTCGGCTGCGCAGGGTCACGGCGCACGCCGTACATGCATTTTCATGTGTTTCTATCAATTTCAGTGTTATTGGGCCCAAACTAGTGGCTTTTCATCACAACCAATGCAGACTCACCCCAAAGGCTCGGCTGCGCAGGGTCACGGCGCACGCCGTACATGCATTTTCATGTGTTTCTATCAATTTCAGTGTTATTGGGCCCAAACTAGTGGCTTTTCATCAGAACCGATGCAGACTCACCCCAAAGGCTCGGCTGCGCTGGCAGGGTCACGGCGCACTCCGTACATGCATTTTCATGTGTTTCTGTCAATTTCAGTGTTATTGAGCCCAAACTAGTGGCTTTTCATCAGAACCGATGCAGACTCACCCCAAAGGCTCGGCTGCGCAGGATCACGGCGCACGCCGTACATGCATTTTCATGTGTTTCTGTCAATTTCAGTGTTATTGGGCCCAAACTAGTGGCTTTTCATCAGAACCGATGCAGACTCACCCAAAAGGCTTGGCTGCGCTGGCAGGGTCACGGCGCACGCCGTACATGCATTTTCATGTGTTTCTGTCAATTTCAGTGTTATTGGGCCCAAACTAGTGGCTTTTCATCAGAACCGATGCAGACTCACCCAAAAGGCTCGGCTGCGCTGGCAGGGTCACGGCGCACGCCGTACATGCATTTTCATGTGTTTCTGTCAATTTCAGTGTTATTGGGCCCAAACTAGTGGCTTTTCATCAGAACCGATGCAGACTCACCCAAAAGGCTCGGCTGCGCAGGGTCACGGCGCACGCCGTACATGTATTTTCATGTGTTTCTGTCAATTTCAGTGTTATTGGGCCCAAACTAGTGGCTTTTCATCAGAACCGATGCAGACTCACCCAAAAGGCTCGGCTGCGCTGGCAGGGTCACGGCGCACGCCGTACATGCATTTTCATGTCTTTCTGTCAATTTCAGTGTTATTGGGCCCAAACTAGTGGCTTTTCATCAGAACCGATGCAGACTCACCCAAAAGGCTCGGCTGCGCTGGCAGGGTCACGGCGCACGCTGTACATACATTTTCATGTGTTTCTCTCAATTTCAGTGTTATTGGGCCCAAACTAGTGGCTTTTCATCAGAACCGATGCAGACTCACCCCAAAGGCTCGGCTGCGCAGGGTCACGGCGCACGCCGTACATGCATTTTCATGTGTTTCTATCAATTTCAGTGTTATTGGGCCCAAACTAGTGGCTTTTGATCACAACCAATGCAGACTCACCCCAAAGGCTCGGCTGCGCAGGGTCACGGCGCACGCCGTACATGCATTTTCATGTGTTTCTATCAATTTCAGTGTTATTGGGCCCAAACTAGTGGCTTTTCATCAGAACCGATGCAGACTCACCCCAAAGGCTCGGCTGCGCTGGCAGGGTCACGGCGCACGCCGTACATGCATTTTCATGTGTTTCTATCAATTTCAGTGTTATTGGGCCCAAACTAGTGGCTTTTCATCAGAACCGATGCAGACTCACCCCAAAGGCTCGGCTGCGCAGGATCACGGCGCACGCCGTACATGCATTTTCATGTGTTTCTGTCAATTTCAGTGTTATTGGGCCCAAACTAGTGGCTTTTCATCAGAACCGATGCAGACTCACCCAAAAGGCTCGGCTGCGCTGGCAGGGTCACGGCGCACGCCGTACATGCATTTTCATGTGTTTCTGTCAATTTCAGTGTTATTGGGCCCAAACTAGTAGCTTTTCATCAGAACCGATGCAGACTCACCCCAATGGCTCGGCTGCGCTGGCAGGGTCACGGCGCACGCCGTACATGCATTTTCATGTGTTTCTGTCAATTTCAGTGTTATTGGGCCCAAACTAGTGGCTTTTCATCAGAACCGATGCAGACTCACCCAAAAGGCTCGGCTGCGCAGGGTCACGGCGCACGCCGTACATGTATTTTTCATGTGTTTCTGTCAATTTCAGTGTTATTGGGCCCAAACTAGTGGCTTTTCATCAGAACCGACGCAGACTCACCCAAAAGGCTCGGCTGCGCTGGCAGGGTCACGGCGCACGCCGTACATGTATTTTCATGTGTTTCTGTCAATTTCAGTGTTATTGGGCCCAAACTAGTGGCTTTTCATCAGAACCGATGCAGACTCACCCCAAAGGCTCGGCTGCGCAGGATCACGGCGCACGCCGTACATGCATTTTCATGTGTTTCTCTCAATTTCAGTGTTATTGGGCCCAAACTAGTGGCTTTTCATCAGAACCGATGCAGACTCACCCAAAAGGCTCGGCTGCGCAGGGTCACGGCGCACGCCGTACATGCATTTTCATGTGTTTCTGTCAATTTCAGTGTTTTTGGGCCCAAACTAGTGGCTTTTCATCAGAACCGATGCAGACTCACCCAAAAGGCTCGGCTGCGCTGGCAGGGTCACGGCGCACGCCGTACATGCATTTTCATGTGTTTCTGTCAATTTCAGTGTTATTGGGCCCAAACTAGTGGCTTTTCATCAGAACCGATGCAGACTCACCCCAAAGGTTCGGCTGCGCAGGATCACGGCGCACGCCGTACATGCATTTTCATGTGTTTCTGTCAATTTCAGTGTTATTGGGCCCAAACTAGTGGCTTTTCATCAGAACCCATGCAGACTCACCCAAAAGGCTTGGCTGCGCTGGCAGGGTCACGGCGCACGCCGTACATGCATTTTCATGTGTTTCTGTCAATTTCATTGTTATTGGGCCCCAAACTAGTGGCTTTTCATCAGAACCGATGCAGACTCACCCAAAAGGCTCGGCTGCGCTGGCAGGGTCACGGCGCACGCCGTACATGCATTTTCATGTGTTTCTGTCAATTTCAGTGTTATTGGGCCCAAACTAGTGGCTTTTCATCAGAACCGATGCAGACTCACCCAAAAGGCTCGGCTGCGCAGGGTCACGGCGCACGCCGTACATGTATTTTCATGTGTTTCTGTCAATTTCAGTGTTATTGGGCCCAAACTAGTGGCTTTTCATCAGAACCGATGCAGACTCACCCAAAAGGCTCGGCTGCGCTGGCAGGGTCACGGCGCACGCCGTACATGCATTTTCATGTGTTTCTCTCAATTTCAGTGTTATTGGGCCCAAACTAGTGGCTTTTCATCAGAACCGATGCAGACTCACCCAAAAGGCTCGGCTGCGCAGGGTCACGGCGCACGCCGTACATGCATTTTCATGTGTTTTTGTCAATTTCAGTGTTATTGGGCCCAAACTAGTGGCTTTTCATCAGAACCGATGCAGACTCACCCAAAAGGCTCCGCTGTGCTGGCAGGATCACGGCGCACGCCGTACATGCATTTTCATGTGTTTTTGTCAATTTCAGTGTTATTGGGCCCAAACCAGTCGCTTTTCATCAGAACCGATGCAGACTCACCCAAAAGGCTCCGCTGTGCTGGCAGGATCACGGCGCACGCCGTACATGCATTTTCATGTGTTTCTGTCAATTTCAGTGTTATTGGGCCCAAACCAGTCGCTTTTCATCAGAACCGATGCAGACTCACCCAAAAGGCTCGGCTGCGCTGGCAGGGTCACGGCGCACGCCGTACATGCATTTTCATGTGTTTCTGTCAATTTCAGTGTTATTGGGCCCAAACTAGTGGCTTTTCATCAGAACCGATGCAGACTCACCCAAAAGGCTCGGCTGCGCTGGCAGGGTCACGGCGCACGCCGTACATGCATTTTCATGTGTTTCTCTCAATTTCAGTGTTTTTGGGCCCAAACTAGTGGCTTTTCATCAGAACCGATGCAGACTCATCCAAAAGGCTCGGCTGCGCTGGCAGGGTCACGGCGCACGCCGTACATGCATTTTCATGTGTTTCTGTCAATTTCAGTGTTATTGGGCCCAAACTAGTGGCTTTTCATCAGAACCGATGCAGACTCACCCAAAAGGCTCGGCTGCGCTGGCAGGGTCACGGCGCACGCCGTACATGCATTTTCATGTGTTTCTGTCAATTTCAGTGTTTTTGGGCCCAAACTAGTGGCTTTTCATCAGAACCGATGCAGACTCACCCTAAAGGCTCGGCTGCGCTGGCAGGGTCACGGCGCACGCCGTACATGCATTTTCATGTGTTTCTGTCAATTTCAGTGTTATTGGGCCCAAACTAGTGGCTTTTCATCAGAACCGATGCAGACTCACCCAAAAGCCTCGGCTGCGCTGGCAGGGTCACGGCGCATGCCGTACATGCATTTTCATGTGTTTCTCTCAATTTCAGTGTTTTTGGGCCCAAACTAGTGGCTTTTCATCAGAACCGATGCAGACTCATCCAATAGGCTCGGCTACGCTGGCAGGGTCACGGCGCACGCCGTACATGCATTTTCATGTGTTTCTGTCAATTTCAGTGTTATTGGGCCCAAACTAGTGGCTTTTCATCAGAACCGATGCAGACTCACCCAAAAGGCTCGGCTGCGCTGGCAGGGTCACGGCGCACGCCGTACATGCATTTTCATGTGTTTCTGTCAATTTCAGTGTTTTTGGGCCCAAACTAGTGGCTTTTCATCAGAACCGATGCAGACTCACCCAAAAGGCTCGGCTGCGCTGGCAGGGTCACGGCGCACGCCGTACATGCATTTTCATGTGTTTCTCTCAATTTCAGTGTTTTTGGGCCCAAACTAGTGGCTTTTCATCAGAACCGATGCAGACTCATCCAATAGGCTCGGCTGCGCTGGCAGGGTCACGGCGCACGCCGTACATGCATTTTCATGTGTTTCTGTCAATTTCAGTGTTATTGGGCCCAAACTAGTGGCTTTTCATCAGAACCGATGCAGACTCACCCAAAAGGCTCGGCTGCGCTGGCAGTGTCACGGCGCACGCCGTACATGCATTTTCATGTGTTTCTGTCAATTTCAGTGTTTTTGGGCCCAAACTAGTGGCTTTTCATCAGAACCAATGCAGACTCACCCTAAAGGCTCGGCTGCGCTGGCAGGGTCACGGCGCACGCCGTACATGCATTTTCATGTGTTTCTGTCAATTTCAGTGTTATTGGGCCCAAACTAGTGGCTTTTCATCAGAACCGATGCAGACTCACCCAAAAGGCTCGGATGCGCAGGGTCACGGCGCACGCCGTACATGCATTTTCATGTGTTTTTGTCAATTTCAGTGTTATTGGGCCCAAACTAGTGGCTTTTCATCAGAACCGATGCAGCCTCACCCAAAAGGCTCGGCTGCGCTGGCAGGGTCACGGCGCACGCCGTACATGCATTTCCATGTGTTTCTGTCAATTTCAGTGTTATTGGGCCCAAACTAGTGGCTTTTCATCAGAACCGATGCAGCCTCACCCAAAAGGCTCGGCTGCGCTGGCAGGGTCACGGCGCTTGCCGTACATGCATTTTCATGTGTTTCTGTCAATTTCAGTGTTTTTGGGCCCAAACTAGTGGCTTTTCATCAGAACCGATGCAGACTCACCCAAAAGGCTCGGCTGCGCAGGGTCACGGCGCACGCCGTACATGCATTTTCATGTGTTTCTGTCAATTTCAGTGTTATTGGGCCCAAACCAGTCGCTTTTCATGAGAACCGATACAGACTCACCCAAAAGGCACGGCTGCACTGGCAGCGTCACGGCTCACGCCGTACATGCATTTTCATGTGTTTCTGTCAATTTCAGTGTTTTTGGGCCCAAACTAGTGGCTTTTCATCAGAACCGATGCAGACTCACCCCAAAGGCTCGGCTGCGCTGGCAGGGTCACGGCGCATGCCGTACATGCATTTTCATGTGTTTCTGTCAATTTCAGTGTTTTTGGGCCCAAACTAGTGGCTTTTCATCAGAACCGATGCAGACTCACCCCAAAGGCTCGGCTGCGCTGGCAGGGTCACGGCGCATGCCGTACATGCATTTTCATGTGTTTCTCTCAATTTCAGTGTTTTTGGGCCCAAACTAGTGGCTTTTCATCAGAACCGATGCAGACTCATCCAATAGGCTCGGCTGCGCTGGCAGGGTCACGGCGCACGCCGTACATGCATTTTCATGTGTTTCTGTCAATTTCAGTGTTTTTGGGCCCAAACTAGTGGCTTTTCATCAGAACCGATGCAGACTCACCCCAAAGGCTCGGCTGCGCAGGGTCACGGCGCACGCCGTACATGCATTTTCATGTGTTTCTGTCAATTTCAGTGTTTTTGGGCCCAATCTAGTGGCTTTTCATCAGAACCGATGCAGACTCACCCAAAAGGCTCGGCTGCGCTGGCAGGGTCACGGCGCACGCCGTACATGCATTTTCATGTGTTTCTGTCAATTTCAGTGTTATTGGGCCCAAACTAGTGGCTTTTCATCAGAACCGATGCAGACTCACCCCAAAGACTCGGCTGCACAGGGTCACGGCGCACGCCGTACATGCATTTTCATGTGTTTCTGTCAATTTCAGTGTTATTGGGCCCAAACCAGTCGCTTTTCATCAGAACCGATGCAGACTCAACCAAAAGGCTAGGCTGCGCTGGCAGGGTCACGGCGCACGCCGTACATGCATTTTCATGTGTTTCTGTCAATTTCAGTGTTATTGGGCCCAAACTAGTGGCTTTTCATCAGAACCGATGCAGACTCACCCCAAAGGCTCGGCTGCGCAGGATCACGGCGCACGCCGTACATGCATTTTCATGTGTTTCTGTCAATTTCAGTGTTATTGGGCCCAAACTAGTGGCTTTTCATCAGAACCGATGCAGACTCACCCAAAAGGCTCGGCTGCGCTGGCAGGGTCACGGCGCACGCCGTACATGCATTTTCATGTGTTTCTGTCAATTTCAGTGTTTTTGGGCCCAAACTAGTGGCTTTTCATCAGAACCGATGCAGACTCACCCAAAAGGCTCGGCTGCGCTGGCAGGGTCACGGCGCACGCCGTACATGCATTTTCATGTGTTTCTGTCAATTTCAGTGTTATTGGGCCCAAACTAGTGGCTTTTCATCAGAACCGATGCAGACTCACCCCAACGGCTCGGCTGCGCAGGGTCACGGCGCACGCCGTACATGCATTTTCATGTGTTTCTGTCAATTTCAGTGTTATTGGGCCCAAACTAGTGGCTTTTCATCAGAACCGATGCAGACTCACCCCAAAGGCTCGGCTGCGCAGGGTCACGGCGCACGCCGTACATGCATTTTCATGTGTTTCTGTCAATTTCAGTGTTATTGGGCCCAAACCAGTCGCTTTTCATCAGAACCGATACAGACTCACCCAAAAGGCTCGGCTGCACTGGCAGGGTCACGGCTCACGCCGTACATGCATTTTCATGTGTTTCTGTCAATTTCAGTGTTTTTGGGCCCAAACTAGTGGCTTTTCATCAGAACCGATGCAGACTCACCCAAAAGGCTTGGCTGCGCTGGCAGGGTCACGGCGCACGCCGTACATGCATTTTCATGTGTTTCTGTCAATTTCAGTGTTATTGGGCCCAAACTAGTGTCTTTTCATCAGAACCGATGCAGACTCACCCCAAAGGCTCGGCTGCGCAGGGTCACGGCGCACGCCGTACATGCATTTTCATGTGTTTCTGTCAATTTCAGTGTTATTGGGCCCAAACCAGTCGCTTTTCATCAGAACCGATGCAGACTCACCCAAAAGGCTCGGCTGCACTGGCAGGGTCACGGCTCACGCCGTACATGCATTTTCATGTGTTTCTGTCAATTTCAGTGTTTTTGGGCCCAAACTAGTGGCTTTTCATCAGAACCGATGCAGACTCACCCCAAAGGCTGATGCAGACTCACCCCAATAGGCTCGGCTGCGCTGGCAGGGTCACGGCTCACGCCGTACATGCATTTTCATGTGTTTCTGTCAATTTCAGTGTTATTGGGCCCAAACCAGTCGCTTTTCATCAGAACCGATGCAGACTCACCCAAAAGGCTCGGCTGCGCTGGCAGGGTCACGGCGCACGCCATACATGCATTTTCATGTGTTTCTGTCAATTTCAGTGTTATTGGGCCCAAACTAGTGGCTTTTCATCAGAACCGATGCAGACTCATCCCAAAGGCTCGGCTGCGCAGGATCACGGCGCACGCCGTACATGCATTTTCATGTGTTTCTGTCAATTTCAGTGTTATTGGGCCCAAACTAGTGGCTTTTCATCAGAACCGATGCAGACTCACCCCAAAGGCTCGGCTGCGCAGGGTCACGGCGCACGCCGTACATGCATTTTCATGTGTTTCTGTCAATTTCAGTGTTATTGGGCCCAAACCAGTCGCTTTTCATCAGAACCGATACAGACTCACCCAAAAGGCTCGGCTGCACTGGCAGGGTCACGGCTCACGCCGTACATGCATTTTCATGTGTTTCTGTCAATTTCAGTGTTTTTGGGCCCAAACTAGTGGCTTTTCATCAGAACCGATGCAGACTCACCCAAAAGGCTCAGCTGCGCAGGGTCACGGCGCACGCCGTACATGCATTTTCATGTGTTTCTGTCAATTTCAGTGTTTTTGGGCCCAAACTAGTGGCTTTTCATCAGAACCGATGCAGACTCACCCAAAAGGCTCGGCTGCGCTGGCAGGGTCACGGCGCACGCCGTACATGCATTTTCATGTGTTTCTGTCAATTTCAGTGTTTTTGGGCCCAAACTAGTGGCTTTTCATCAGAACCGATGCAGACTCACCCAAAAGGCTCGGCTGCGCTGGCAGGGTCACGGCGCACGCCGTACATGCATTTTCATGTGTTTCTCTCAATTTCAGTGTTATTGGGCCCAAACTAGTGGCTTTTCATCAGAACCGATGCAGACTCATCCCAAAGGCTCGGCTGCGCAGGATCACGGCGCACGCCGTACATGCATTTTCATGTGTTTCTGTCAATTTCAGTGTTATTGGGCCCAAACCAGTCGCTTTTCATGAGAACCGATACAGACTCACCCAAAAGGCTCGGCTGCACTGGCAGCGTCACGGCTCACGCCGTACATGCATTTTCATGTGTTTCTGTCAATTTCAGTGTTTTTGGGCCCAAACTAGTGGCTTTTCATCAGAACCGATGCAGACTCACCCCAAAGGCTCGGCTGCGCTGGCAGGGTCACGGCGCACGCTGTACATGCATTTTCATGTGTTTCTGTCAATTTCAGTGTTTTTGGGCCCAAACTAGTGGCTTTTCATCAGAACCGATGCAGACTCACCCTAAAGGCTCGGCTGCGCTGGCAGGGTCACGGCGCACGCCGTACATGCATTTTCATGTGTTTCTGTCAATTTCAGTGTTATTGGGCCCAAACTCGTGGCTTTTCATCAGAACCGATGCAGACTCACCCAAAAGGCTCGGCTGCGCAGGATCACGGCGCACGCCGTACATGCATTTTCATGTGTTTCTGTCAATTTCAGTGTTTTTGGGCCCAAACTAGTGGCTTTTCATCAGAACCGATGCAGACTCACCCCAAAGGCTCGGCTGCGCAGGGTCACGGCGCACGCCGTACATGCATTTTCATGTGTTTCTGTCAATTTCAGTGTTATTGGGCCCAAACCAGTCGCTTTTCATCAGAACCGATACAGACTCACCCAAAAGGCTCGGCTGCACTGGCAGGGTCACAGCTCACGCCGTACATGCATTTTCATGTGTTTCTGTCAATTTCAGTGTTTTTGGGCCCAAACTAGTGGCTTTTCATCAGAACCGATGCAGACTCACCCAAAAGGCTCGGCTGCACTGGCAGGGTCACGGCGCACGCCGTACATGCATTTTCATGTGTTTCTGTCAATTTCAGTGTTTTTGGGCCCAAACTAGTGGCTTTTCATCAGAACCGATGCAGACTCATCCAAAAGGCTCGGCTGCGCTGGCAGGGTCACGGCGCACGCCGTACATGCATTTTCATGTGTTTCTGTCAATTTCAGTGTTATTGGGCCCAAACTAGTGGCTTTTCATCAGAACCGATGCAGACTCACCCCAAAGACTCGGCTGCGCAGGGTCACGGCGCACGCCGTACATGCATTTTCATGTGTTTCTGTCAATTTCAGTGTTATTGGGCCCAAACCAGTCGCTTTTCATCAGAACCGATGCAGACTCAACCAAAAGGCTAGGCTGCGCTGGCAGGGTCACGGCGCACGCCGTACATGCATTTTCATGTGTTTCTGTCAATTTCAGTGTTATTGGGCCCAAACTAGTGGCTTTTCATCAGAACCGATGCAGACTCACCCCAAAGGCTCGGCTGCGCAGGATCACGGCGCACGCCGTACATGCATTTTCATGTGTTTCTGTCAATTTCAGTGTTATTGGGCCCAAACTAGTGGCTTTTCATCAGAACCGATGCAGACTCACCCAAAAGGCTCGGCTGCGCTGGCAGGGTCACGGCGCACGCCGTACATGCATTTTCATGTGTTTCTGTCAATTTCAGTGTTTTTGGGCCCAAACTAGTGGCTTTTCATCAGAACCGATGCAGACTCACCCAAAAGGCTCGGCTGCGCTGGCAGGGTCACGGCGCACGCCGTACATGCATTTTCATGTGTTTCTGTCAATTTCAGTGTTATTGGGCCCAAACTAGTGGCTTTTCATCAGAACCGATGCAGACTCACCCCAACGGCTCGGCTGCGCAGGGTCACGGCGCACGCCGTACATGCATTTTCATGTGTTTCTGTCAATTTCAGTGTTATTGGGCCCAAACTAGTGGCTTTTCATCAGAACCGATGCAGACTCACCCCAAAGGCTCGGCTGCGCAGGGTCACGGCGCACGCCGTACATGCATTTTCATGTGTTTCTGTCAATTTCAGTGTTATTGGGCCCAAACCAGTCGCTTTTCATCAGAACCGATACAGACTCACCCAAAAGGCTCGGCTGCACTGGCAGGGTCACGGCTCACGCCGTACATGCATTTTCATGTGTTTCTGTCAATTTCAGTGTTTTTGGGCCCAAACTAGTGGCTTTTCATCAGAACCGATGCAGACTCACCCAAAAGGCTTGGCTGCGCTGGCAGGGTCACGGCGCACGCCGTACATGCATTTTCATGTGTTTCTGTCAATTTCAGTGTTATTGGGCCCAAACTAGTGTCTTTTCATCAGAACCGATGCAGACTCACCCCAAAGGCTCGGCTGCGCAGGGTCACGGCGCACGCCGTACATGCATTTTCATGTGTTTCTGTCAATTTCAGTGTTATTGGGCCCAAACCAGTCGCTTTTCATCAGAACCGATGCAGACTCACCCAAAAGGCTCGGCTGCACTGGCAGGGTCACGGCTCACGCCGTACATGCATTTTCATGTGTTTCTGTCAATTTCAGTGTTTTTGGGCCCAAACTAGTGGCTTTTCATCAGAACCGATGCAGACTCACCCCAAAGGCTGATGCAGACTCACCCCAATAGGCTCGGCTGCGCTGGCAGGGTCACGGCTCACGCCGTACATGCATTTTCATGTGTTTCTGTCAATTTCAGTGTTATTGGGCCCAAACCAGTCGCTTTTCATCAGAACCGATGCAGACTCACTCAAAAGGCTCGGCTGCGCTGGCAGGGTCACGGCGCACGCCATACATGCATTTTCATGTGTTTCTGTCAATTTCAGTGTTATTGGGCCCAAACTAGTGGCTTTTCATCAGAACCGATGCAGACTCATCCCAAAGGCTCGGCTGCGCAGGATCACGGCGCACGCCGTACATGCATTTTCATGTGTTTCTGTCAATTTCAGTGTTATTGGGCCCAAACTAGTGGCTTTTCATCAGAACCGATGCAGACTCACCCCAAAGGCTCGGCTGCGCAGGGTCACGGCGCACGCCGTACATGCATTTTCATGTGTTTCTGTCAATTTCAGTGTTATTGGGCCCAAACCAGTCGCTTTTCATCAGAACCGATACAGACTCACCCAAAAGGCTCGGCTGCACTGGCAGGGTCACGGCTCACGCCGTACATGCATTTTCATGTGTTTCTGTCAATTTCAGTGTTTTTGGGCCCAAACTAGTGGCTTTTCATCAGAACCGATGCAGACTCACCCCAAAGGCTCGGCTGCGCAGGGTCACGGCGCACGCCGTACATGCATTTTCATGTGTTTCTGTCAATTTCAGTGTTATTGGGCCCAAACCAGTCGCTTTTCATCAGAACCGATACAGACTCACCCAAAAGGCTCGGCTGCACTGGCAGGGTCACGGCTCACGCCGTACATGCATTTTCATGTGTTTCTGTCAATTTCAGTGTTTTTGGGCCCAAACTAGTGGCTTTTCATCAGAACCGATGCAGACTCACCCAAAAGGCTCAGCTGCGCAGGGTCACGGCGCACGCCGTACATGCATTTTCATGTGTTTCTGTCAATTTCAGTGTTTTTGGGCCCAAACTAGTGGCTTTTCATCAGAACCGATGCAGACTCACCCAAAAGGCTCGGCTGCGCTGGCAGGGTCACGGCGCACGCCGTACATGCATTTTCATGTGTTTCTCTCAATTTCAGTGTTATTGGGCCCAAACTAGTGGCTTTTCATCAGAACCGATGCAGACTCATCCCAAAGGCTCGGCTGCGCAGGATCACGGCGCACGCCGTACATGCATTTTCATGTGTTTCTGTCAATTTCAGTGTTATTGGGCCCAAACTAGTGGCTTTTCATCAGAACCGATGCAGACTCACCCCAAAGGCTCGGCTGCGCAGGGTCACGGCGCACGCCGTACATGCATTTTCATGTGTTTCTGTCAATTTCAGTGTTATTGGGCCCAAACCAGTCGCTTTTCATCAGAACCGATAAAGACTCACCCAAAAGGCTCGGCTGCACTGGCAGGGTCACGGCTCACACCGTACATGCATTTTCATGTGTTTCTGTCAATTTCAGTGTTTTTGGGCCCAAACTAGTGGCTTTTCAACAGAACCGATGCAGACTCACCCAAAAGGCTCAGCTGCGCAGGGTCACGGCGCACGCCGTACATGCATTTTCATGTGTTTCTGTCAATTTCAGTGTTATTGGGCCCAAACTAGTGGCTTTTCATCAGAACCGATGCAGACTCACCCAAAAGGCTCGGCTGCACTGGCAGGGTCACGGCTCACGCCGTACATGCATTTTCATGTGTTTCTGTCAATTTCAGTGTTTTTGGGCCCAAACTAGTGGCTTTTCATCAGAACCGATGCAGACTCACCCAAAAGGCTCGGCTGCGCTGGCAGGGTCACGGCGCACGCCGTACATGCATTTTCATGTGTTTCTGTCAATTTCAGTGTTATTGGGCCCAAACTAGTGGCTTTTCATCAGAACCGATGCAGACTCACCCCAAAGGCTCGGCTGCGCAGGGTCACGGCGCACGCCGTACATGCATTTTCATGTGTTTCTGTCAATTTCAGTGTTATTGGGCCCAAACTAGTGGCTTTTCATCAGAACCGATGCAGACTCACCCCAAAGGCTCGGCTGCGCAGGATCACGGCGCACGCCGTACATGCATTTTCATGTGTTTCTGTCAATTTCAGTGTTATTGGACCCAAACCAGTGGCTTTTCATCAGAACCGATGCAGACTCACCCAAAAGGCTCGGCTGCGCTGGCAGGGTCACGGCGCACGCCGTACATGCATTTTCATGTGTTTCTGTCAATTTCAGTGTTATTTGGCCCAAACTAGTGGCTTTTCATCAGAACCGATGCAGACTCACCCAAAAGGCTCGGCTGCGCAGGATCACGGCGCACGCCGTACATGCATTTTCATGTGTTTCTGTCAATTTCAGTGTTATTGGGCCCAAACTAGTGGCTTTTCATCAGAACCGATGCAGACTCACCCAAAAGGCTCAGCTGCGCAGGGTCACGGCGCACGCTGTACATGCATTTTCATGTGTTTCTGTCAATTTCAGTGTTATTGGGCCCAAACCAGTCGCTTTTCATCAGAACCGATACAGACTCACCCAAAAGGCTCGGCTGCACTGGCAGGGTCACGGCTCACGCCGTACATGCATTTTCATGTGTTTCTGTCAATTTCAGTGTTTTTGGGCCCAAACTAGTGGCTTTTCATCAGAACCGATGCAGACTCACCCAAAAGGCTCGGCTGCGCTGGCAGGGTCACGGCGCACGCCGTACATGCATTTTCATGTGTTTCTGTCAATTTCAGTGTTATTGGGCCCAAACCAGTCGCTTTTCATCAGAACCGATACAGACTCACCCAAAAGGCTCGGCTGCACTGGCAGGGTCACGGCTCACGCCGTACATGCATTTTCATGTGTTTCTGTCAATTTCAGTGTTTTTGGGCCCAAACTAGTGTCTTTTCATCAGAACCGATGCAGACTCACCCAAAAGGCTCGGCTGCGCTGGCAGGGTCACGGCGCACGCCGTACATGCATTTTCATGTGTTTCTGTCAATTTCAGTGTTTTTGGGCCCAAACTAGTGGCTTTTCATCAGAACCGATAAAGACTCACCCAAAAGGCTCGGCTGCACTGGCAGGGTCACGGCTCACGCCGTACATGCATTTTCATGTGTTTCTGTCAATTTCAGTGTTTTTGGGCCCAAACTAGTGGCTTTTCAACAGAACCGATGCAGACTCACCCAAAAGGCTCAGCTGCGCAGGGTCACGGCGCACGCCGTACATGCATTTTCATGTGTTTCTGTCAATTTCAGTGTTATTGGGCCCAAACTAGTGGCTTTTCATCAGAACCGATGCAGACTCACCCAAAAGGCTCGGCTGCACTGGCAGGGTCACGGCTCACGCCGTACATGCATTTTCATGTGTTTCTGTCAATTTCAGTGTTTTTGGGCCCAAACTAGTGGCTTTTCATCAGAACCGATGCAGACTCACCCAAAAGGCTCGGCTGCGCTGGCAGGGTCACGGCGCACGCCGTACATGCATTTTCATGTGTTTCTGTCAATTTCAGTGTTATTGGGCCCAAACTAGTGGCTTTTCATCAGAACCGATGCAGACTCACCCCAAAGGCTCGGCTGCGCAGGGTCACGGCGCACGCCGTACATGCATTTTCATGTGTTTCTGTCAATTTCAGTGTTATTGGGCCCAAACTAGTGGCTTTTCATCAGAACCGATGCAGACTCACCCAAAAGGCTCGGCTGCGCTGGCAGGGTCACGGCGCACGCCGTACATGCATTTTCATGTGTTTCTCTCAATTTCAGTGTTATTGGGCCCAAACTAGTGGCTTTTCATCAGAACCGATGCAGACTCACCCAAAAGGCTCGGCTGCGCTGGCAGGGTTACGGCGCACGCCGTACATGTATTTTCATGTGTTTCTGTCAATTTCAGTGTTATTGGGCCCAAACTAGTGGCTTTTCATCAGAACCGATGCAGACTCACCCAAAAGGCTCGGCTGCGCTGGCAGGGTCACGGCGCACGCCATACATGCATTTTCATGTGTTTCTGTCAATTTCAGTGTTATTGGGCCCAAACTAGTGGCTTTTCATCAGAACCGATGCAGACTCACCCAAAAGGCTCGGCTGCGCTGGCAGGGTCACGGCGCACGCCGTACATGCATTTTCATGTGTTTCTCTCAATTTCAGTGTTTTTGGGCCCAAACTAGTGGCTTTTCATCAGAACCGATAAAGACTCACCCAAAAGGCTCGGCTGCACTGGCAGGGTCACGGCTCACGCCGTACATGCATTTTCATGTGTTTCTGTCAATTTCAGTGTTTTTGGGCCCAAACTAGTGGCTTTTCAACAGAACCGATGCAGACTCACCCAAAAGGCTCAGCTGCGCAGGGTCACGGCGCACGCCGTACATGCATTTTCATGTGTTTCTGTCAATTTCAGTGTTATTGGGCCCAAACTAGTGGCTTTTCATCAGAACCGATGCAGACTCACCCAAAAGGCTCGGCTGCGCTGGCAGGGTCACGGCGCACGCCGTACATGCATTTTCATGTGTTTCTGTCAATTTCAGTGTTATTGGGCCCAAACCAGTCGCTTTTCATCAGAACCGATACAGACTCACCCAAAAGGCTCGGCTGCACTGGCAGGGTCACGGCTCACGCCGTACATGCATTTTCATGTGTTTCTGTCAATTTCAGTGTTTTTGGGCCCAAACTAGTGGCTTTTCATCAGAACCGATGCAGACTCACCCAAAAGGCTCGGCTGCGCTGGCAGGGTCACGGCGCACGCCGTACATGCATTTTCATGTGTTTCTGTCAATTTCAGTGTTTTTGGGCCCAAACTAGTGGCTTTTCATCAGAACCGATGCAGACTCACCCAAAAGGCTCGGCTGCGCTGGCAGGGTCACGGCGCACGCCGTACATGCATTTTCATGTGTTTCTGTCAATTTCAGTGTTATTGGGCCCAAACTAGTGGCTTTTCATCAGAACCGATGCAGACTCACCCCAAAGGCTCGGCTGCGCAGGGTCACGGCGCACGCCGTACATGCATTTTCATGTGTTTCTGTCAATTTCAGTGTTATTGGGCCCAAACTAGTGGCTTTTCATCAGAACCGATGCAGACTCACCCCAAAGGCTCGGCTGCGCAGGATCACGGCGCACGCCGTACATGCATTTTCATGTGTTTCTGTCAATTTCAGTGTTATTGGGCCCAAACTAGTGGCTTTTCATCAGAACCGATGCAGACTCACCCAAAAGGCTCGGCTGCGCTGGCAGGGTCACGGCGCACGCCATACATGCATTTTCATGTGTTTCTGTCAATTTCAGTGTTATTGGGCCCAAACTAGTGGCTTTTCATCAGAACCGATGCAGACTCATCCCAAAGGCTCGGCTGCGCAGGATCACGGCGCACGCCGTACATGCATTTTCATGTGTTTCTGTCAATTTCAGTGTTATTGGGCCCAAACTAGTGGCTTTTCATCAGAACCGATGCAGACTCACCCCAAAGGCTCGGCTGCGCAGGGTCACGGCGCACGCCGTACATGCATTTTCATGTGTTTCTGTCAATTTCAGTGTTATTGGGCCCAAACCAGTCGCTTTTCATCAGAACCGATACAGACTCACCCAAAAGGCTCGGCTGCACTGGCAGGGTCACGGCTCACGCCGTACATGCATTTTCATGTGTTTCTGTCAATTTCAGTGTTTTTGGGCCCAAACTAGTGGCTTTTCATCAGAACCGATGCAGACTCACCCAAAAGGCTCAGCTGCGCAGGGTCACGGCGCACGCCGTACATGCATTTTCATGTGTTTCTGTCAATTTCAGTGTTTTTGGGCCCAAACTAGTGGCTTTTCATCAGAACCGATGCAGACTCACCCAAAAGGCTCGGCTGCACTGGCAGGGTCACGGCTCACGCCGTACATGCATTTTCATGTGTTTCTGTCAATTTCAGTGTTATTGGGCCCAAACTAGTGGCTTTTCATCAGAACCGATGCAGACTCACCCAAAAGGCTCGGCTGCGCTGGCAGGGTCACGGCGCACGCCATACATACATTTTCATGTGTTTCTGTCAATTTCAGTGTTATTGGGCCCAAACTAGTGGCTTTTCATCAGAACCGATGCAGACTCATCCCAAAGGCTCGGCTGCGCAGGATCACGGCGCACGCCGTACATGCATTTTCATGTGTTTCTGTCAATTTCAGTGTTATTGGGCCCAAACTAGTGGCTTTTCATCAGAACCGATGCAGACTCACCCTAAAGGCTCGGCTGCGCAGGGTCACGGCGCACGCCGTACATGCATTTTCATGTGTTTCTGTCAATTTCAGTGTTATTGGGCCCAAACCAGTCGCTTTTCATCAGAACCGATACAGACTCACCCAAAAGGCTCGGCTGCACTGGCAGGGTCACGGCTCACGCCGTACATGCATTTTCATGTGTTTCTGTCAATTTCAGTGTTTTTGGGCCCAAACTAGTGGCTTTTCATCAGAACCGATGCAGACTCACCCAAAAGGCTCAGCTGCGCAGGGTCACGGCGCACGCCGTACATGCATTTTCATGTGTTTCTGTCAATTTCAGTGTTTTTGGGCCCAAACTAGTGGCTTTTCATCAGAACCGATGCAGACTCACCCAAAAGGCTCGGCTGCACTGGCAGGGTCACGGCTCACGCCGTACATGCATTTTCATGTGTTTCTGTCAATTTCAGTGTTTTTGGGCCCAAACTAGTGGCTTTTCATCAGAACCGATGCAGACTCACCCAAAAGGCTCGGCTGCGCTGGCAGGGTCACGGCGCACGCCGTACATGCATTTTCATGTGTTTCTGTCAATTTCAGTGTTTTTGGGCCCAAACTAGTGGCTTTTCATCAGAACCGATGCAGACTCACCCAAAAGGCTCGGCTGCGCTGGCAGGGTCACGGCGCACGCCGTACATGCATTTTCATGTGTTTCTGTCAATTTCAGTGTTATTGGGCCCAAACTAGTGGCTTTTCATCAGAACCGATGCAGACTCACCCCAAAGGCTCGGCTGCGCAGGGTCACGGCGCACGCCGTACATGCATTTTCATGTGTTTCTGTCAATTTCAGTGTTATTGGGCCCAAACTAGTGGCTTTTCATCAGAACCGATGCAGACTCACCCCAAAGGCTCGGCTGCGCAGGATCACGGCGCACGCCGTACATGCATTTTCATGTGTTTCTGTCAATTTCAGTGTTATTGGGCCCAAACTAGTGGCTTTTCATCAGAACCGATGCAGACTCACCCCAAAGGCTCGGCTGCGCAGGGTCACGGCGCACGCCGTACATGCATTTTCATGTGTTTCTGTCAATTTCAGTGTTATTGGGCCCAAACCAGTCGCTTTTCATCAGAACCGATACAGACTCACCCAAAAGGCTCGGCTGCACTGGCAGGGTCACGGCTCACGCCGTACATGCATTTTCATGTGTTTCTGTCAATTTCAGTGTTTTTGGGCCCAAACTAGTGGCTTTTCATCAGAATCGATGCAGACTCACCCAAAAGGCTCAGCTGCGCAGGGTCACGGCGCACGCCGTACATGCATTTTCATGTGTTTCTGTCAATTTCAGTGTTTTTGGGCCCAAACTAGTGGCTTTTCATCAGAACCGATGCAGACTCACCCAAAAGGCTCGGCTGCACTGGCAGGGTCACGGCTCACGCCGTACATGCATTTTCATGTGTTTCTGTCAATTTCAGTGTTTTTGGGCCCAAACTAGTGGCTTTTCATCAGAACCGATGCAGACTCACCCAAAAGGCTCGGCTGCGCTGGCAGGGTCACGGCGCACGCCGTACATGCATTTTCATGTGTTTCTGTCAATTTCAGTGTTTTTGGGCCCAAACTAGTGGCTTTTCATCAGAACCGATGCAGACTCACCCAAAAGGCTCGGCTGCGCTGGCAGGGTCACGGCGCACGCCGTACATGCATTTTCATGTGTTTCTGTCAATTTCAGTGTTATTGGGCCCAAACTAGTGGCTTTTCATCAGAACCGATGCAGACTCACCCCAAAGGCTCGGCTGCGCAGGGTCACGGCGCACGCCGTACATGCATTTTCATGTGTTTCTGTCAATTTCAGTGTTATTGGGCCCAAACTAGTGGCTTTTCATCAGAACCGATACAGACTCACCCAAAAGGCTCGGCTGCACTGGCAGGGTCACGGCTCACGCCGTACATGCATTTTCATGTGTTTCTGTCAATTTCAGTGTTTTTGGGCCCAAACTAGTGGCTTTTCATCAGAACCGATGCAGACTCACCCAAAAGGCTCGGCTGCGCTGGCAGGGTCACGGCGCACGCCGTACATGCATTTTCATGTGTTTCTGTCAATTTCAGTGTTTTTGGGCCCAAACTAGTGGCTTTTCATCAGAACCGATGCAGACTCACCCCAAAGGCTCGGCTGCGCAGGATCACGGCGCACGCCGTACATGCATTTTCATGTGTTTCTGTCAATTTCAGTGTTATTGGGCCCAAACTAGTGGCTTTTCATCAGAACCGATGCAGACTCACCCAAAAGGCTCGGCTGCGCTGGCAGGGTCACGGCGCACGCCATACATGCATTTTCATGTGTTTCTGTCAATTTCAGTGTTATTGGGCCCAAACTAGTGGCTTTTCATCAGAACCGATGCAGACTCATCCCAAAGGCTCGGCTGCGCAGGATCACGGCGCACGCCGTACATGCATTTTCATGTGTTTCTGTCAATTTCAGTGTTATTGGGCCCAAACTAGTGGCTTTTCATCAGAACCGATGCAGACTCACCCCAAAGGCTCGGCTGCGCAGGGTCACGGCGCACGCCGTACATGCATTTTCATGTGTTTCTGTCAATTTCAGTGTTATTGGGCCCAAACCAGTCGCTTTTCATCAGAACCGATACAGACTCACCCAAAAGGCTCGGCTGCACTGGCAGGGTCATGGCTCACGCCGTACATGCATTTTCATGTGTTTCTGTCAATTTCAGTGTTTTTGGGCCCAAACTAGTGGCTTTTCATCAGAACCGATGCAGACTCACCCAAAAGGCTCGGCTGCGCTGGCAGGGTCACGGCGCACGCCGTACATGCATTTTCATGTGTTTCTGTCAATTTCAGTGTTTTTGGGCCCAAACTAGTGGCTTTTCATCAGAACCGATGCAGACTCACCCAAAAGGCTCGGCTGCGCTGGCAGGGTCACGGCGCACGCCGTACATGCATTTTCATGTGTTTCTGTCAATTTCAGTGTTATTGGGCCCAAACTAGTGGCTTTTCATCAGAACCGATGCAGACTCACCCAAAAGGCTCGGCTGCGCAGGATCACGGCGCACGCCGTACATGCATTTTCATGTGTTTCTGTCAATTTCAGTGTTATTGGGCCCAAACTAGTGGCTTTTCATCAGAACCGATGCAGACTCACCCAAAAGGCTCAGCTGCGCAGGGTCACGGCGCACGCTGTACATGCATTTTCATGTGTTTCTGTCAATTTCAGTGTTATTGGGCCCAAACCAGTCGCTTTTCATCAGAACCGATACAGACTCACCCAAAAGGCTCGGCTGCACTGGCAGGGTCACGGCTCACGCCGTACATGCATTTTCATGTGTTTCTGTCAATTTCAGTGTTTTTGGGCCCAAACTAGTGGCTTTTCATCAGAACCGATGCAGACTCACCCAAAAGGCTCGGCTGCGCTGGCAGGGTCACGGCGCACGCCGTACATGCATTTTCATGTGTTTCTGTCAATTTCAGTGTTTTTGGGCCCAAACTAGTGGCTTTTCATCAGAACCGATGCAGACTCACCCAAAAGGCTCGGCTGCGCTGGCAGGGTCACGGCGCACGCCGTACATGCATTTTCATGTGTTTCTGTCAATTTCAGTGTTATTGGGCCCAAACTAGTGGCTTTTCATCAGAACCGATGCAGACTCACCCCAAAGGCTCGGCTGCGCAGGGTCACGGCGCACGCCGTACATGCATTTTCATGTGTTTCTGTCAATTTCAGTGTTATTGGGCCCAAACTAGTGGCTTTTCATCAGAACCGATGCAGACTCACCCCAAAGGCTCGGCTGCGCAGGATCACGGCGCACGCCGTACATGCATTTTCATGTGTTTCTGTCAATTTCAGTGTTATTGGGCCCAAACTAGTGGCTTTTCATCAGAACCGATGCAGACTCACCCAAAAGGCTCGGCTGCGCTGGCAGGGTCACGGCGCACGCCATACATGCATTTTCATGTGTTTCTGTCAATTTCAGTGTTATTGGGCCCAAACTAGTGGCTTTTCATCAGAACCGATGCAGACTCATCCCAAAGGCTCGGCTGCGCAGGATCACGGCGCACGCCGTACATGCATTTTCATGTGTTTCTGTCAATTTCAGTGTTATTGGGCCCAAACTAGTGGCTTTTCATCAGAACCGATGCAGACTCACCCCAAAGGCTCGGCTGCGCAGGGTCACGGCGCACGCCGTACATGCATTTTCATGTGTTTCTGTCAATTTCAGTGTTATTGGGCCCAAACCAGTCGCTTTTCATCAGAACCGATACAGACTCACCCAAAAGGCTCGGCTGCACTGGCAGGGTCACGGCTCACGCCGTACATGCATTTTCATGTGTTTCTGTCAATTTCAGTGTTTTTGGGCCCAAACTAGTGGCTTTTCATCAGAACCGATGCAGACTCACCCAAAAGGCTCAGCTGCGCAGGGTCACGGCGCACGCCGTACATGCATTTTCATGTGTTTCTGTCAATTTCAGTGTTTTTGGGCCCAAACTAGTGGCTTTTCATCAGAACCGATGCAGACTCACCCAAAAGGCTCGGCTGCACTGGCAGGGTCACGGCTCACGCCGTACATGCATTTTCATGTGTTTCTGTCAATTTCAGTGTTATTGGGCCCAAACTAGTGGCTTTTCATCAGAACCGATGCAGACTCACCCAAAAGGCTCGGCTGCGCTGGCAGGGTCACGGCGCACGCCATACATGCATTTTCATGTGTTTCTGTCAATTTCAGTGTTATTGGGCCCAAACTAGTGGCTTTTCATCAGAACCGATGCAGACTCATCCCAAAGGCTCGGCTGCGCAGGATCACGGCGCACGCCGTACATGCATTTTCATGTGTTTCTGTCAATTTCAGTGTTATTGGGCCCAAACTAGTGGCTTTTCATCAGAACCGATGCAGACTCACCCTAAAGGCTCGGCTGCGCAGGGTCACGGCGCACGCCGTACATGCATTTTCATGTGTTTCTGTCAATTTCAGTGTTATTGGGCCCAAACCAGTCGCTTTTCATCAGAACCGATACAGACTCACCCAAAAGGCTCAGCTGCGCAGGGTCACGGCGCACGCCGTACATGCATTTTCATGTGTTTCTGTCAATTTCAGTGTTATTGGGCCCAAACTAGTGGCTTTTCATCAGAACCGATGCAGACTCACCCAAAAGGCTCAGCTGCGCAGGGTCACGGCGCACGCTGTACATGCATTTTCATGTGTTTCTGTCAATTTCAGTGTTATTGGGCCCAAACCAGTCGCTTTTCATCAGAACCGATACAGACTCACCCAAAAGGCTCGGCTGCACTGGCAGGGTCACGGCTCACGCCGTACATGCATTTTCATGTGTTTCTGTCAATTTCAGTGTTTTTGGGCCCAAACTAGTGGCTTTTCATCAGAACCGATGCAGACTCACCCAAAAGGCTCGGCTGCGCTGGCAGGGTCACGGCGCACGCCGTACATGCATTTTCATGTGTTTCTGTCAATTTCAGTGTTTTTGGGCCCAAACTAGTGGCTTTTCATCAGAACCGATGCAGACTCACCCAAAAGGCTCGGCTGCGCTGGCAGGGTCACGGCGCACGCCGTACATGCATTTTCATGTGTTTCTGTCAATTTCAGTGTTATTGGGCCCAAACTAGTGGCTTTTCATCAGAACCGATGCAGACTCACCCCAAAGGCTCGGCTGCGCAGGGTCACGGCGCACGCCGTACATGCATTTTCATGTGTTTCTGTCAATTTCAGTGTTATTGGGCCCAAACTAGTGGCTTTTCATCAGAACCGATGCAGACTCACCCCAAAGGCTCGGCTGCGCAGGATCACGGCGCACGCCGTACATGCATTTTCATGTGTTTCTGTCAATTTCAGTGTTATTGGGCCCAAACTAGTGGCTTTTCATCAGAACCGATGCAGACTCACCCAAAAGGCTCGGCTGCGCTGGCAGGGTCACGGCGCACGCCATACATGCATTTTCATGTGTTTCTGTCAATTTCAGTGTTATTGGGCCCAAACTAGTGGCTTTTCATCAGAACCGATGCAGACTCATCCCAAAGGCTCGGCTGCGCAGGATCACGGCGCACGCCGTACATGCATTTTCATGTGTTTCTGTCAATTTCAGTGTTATTGGGCCCAAACTAGTGGCTTTTCATCAGAACCGATGCAGACTCACCCAAAAGGCTCGGCTGCGCAGGGTCACGGCGCACGCCGTACATGCATTTTCATGTGTTTCTGTCAATTTCAGTGTTATTGGGCCCAAACCAGTCGCTTTTCATCAGAACCGATACAGACTCACCCAAAAGGCTCGGCTGCACTGGCAGGGTCACGGCTCACGCCGTACATGCATTTTCATGTGTTTCTGTCAATTTCAGTGTTTTTGGGCCCAAACTAGTGGCTTTTCATCAGAACCGATGCAGACTCACCCAAAAGGCTCAGCTGCGCAGGGTCACGGCGCACGCCGTACATGCATTTTCATGTGTTTCTGTCAATTTCAGTGTTTTTGGGCCCAAACTAGTGGCTTTTCATCAGAACCGATGCAGACTCACCCAAAAGGCTCGGCTGCACTGGCAGGGTCACGGCTCACGCCGTACATGCATTTTCATGTGTTTCTGTCAATTTCAGTGTTATTGGGCCCAAACTAGTGGCTTTTCATCAGAACCGATGCAGACTCACCCAAAAGGCTCGGCTGCGCTGGCAGGGTCACGGCGCACGCCATACATGCATTTTCATGTGTTTCTGTCAATTTCAGTGTTATTGGGCCCAAACTAGTGGCTTTTCATCAGAACCGATGCAGACTCATCCCAAAGGCTCGGCTGCGCAGGATCACGGCGCACGCCGTACATGCATTTTCATGTGTTTCTGTCAATTTCAGTGTTATTGGGCCCAAACTAGTGGCTTTTCATCAGAACCGATGCAGACTCACCCTAAAGGCTCGGCTGCGCAGGGTCACGGCGCACGCCGTACATGCATTTTCATGTGTTTCTGTCAATTTCAGTGTTATTGGGCCCAAACCAGTCGCTTTTCATCAGAACCGATACAGACTCACCCAAAAGGCTCGGCTGCACTGGCAGGGTCACGGCTCACGCCGTACATGCATTTTCATGTGTTTCTGTCAATTTCAGTGTTTTTGGGCCCAAACTAGTGGCTTTTCATCAGAACCGATGCAGACTCACCCAAAAGGCTCAGCTGCGCAGGGTCACGGCGCACGCCGTACATGCATTTTCATGTGTTTCTGTCAATTTCAGTGTTTTTGGGCCCAAACTAGTGGCTTTTCATCAGAACCGATGCAGACTCACCCAAAAGGCTCGGCTGCACTGGCAGGGTCACGGCTCACGCCGTACATGCATTTTCATGTGTTTCTGTCAATTTCAGTGTTTTTGGGCCCAAACTAGTGGCTTTTCATCAGAACCGATGCAGACTCACCCAAAAGGCTCGGCTGCGCTGGCAGGGTCACGGCGCACGCCGTACATGCATTTTCATGTGTTTCTGTCAATTTCAGTGTTTTTGGGCCCAAACTAGTGGCTTTTCATCAGAACCGATGCAGACTCACCCAAAAGGCTCGGCTGCGCTGGCAGGGTCACGGCGCACGCCGTACATGCATTTTCATGTGTTTCTGTCAATTTCAGTGTTATTGGGCCCAAACTAGTGGCTTTTCATCAGAACCGATGCAGACTCACCCCAAAGGCTCGGCTGCGCAGGGTCACGGCGCACGCCGTACATGCATTTTCATGTGTTTCTGTCAATTTCAGTGTTATTGGGCCCAAACTAGTGGCTTTTCATCAGAACCGATGCAGACTCACCCCAAAGGCTCGGCTGCGCAGGATCACGGCGCACGCCGTACATGCATTTTCATGTGTTTCTGTCAATTTCAGTGTTATTGGGCCCAAACTAGTGGCTTTTCATCAGAACCGATGCAGACTCACCCCAAAGGCTCGGCTGCGCAGGGTCACGGCGCACGCCGTACATGCATTTTCATGTGTTTCTGTCAATTTCAGTGTTATTGGGCCCAAACCAGTCGCTTTTCATCAGAACCGATACAGACTCAACCAAAAGGCTCGGCTGCACTGGCAGGGTCACGGCTCACGCCGTACATGCATTTTCATGTGTTTCTGTCAATTTCAGTGTTTTTGGGCCCAAACTAGTGGCTTTTCATCAGAATCGATGCAGACTCACCCAAAAGGCTCAGCTGCGCAGGGTCACGGCGCACGCCGTACATGCATTTTCATGTGTTTCTGTCAATTTCAGTGTTTTTGGGCCCAAACTAGTGGCTTTTCATCAGAACCGATGCAGACTCACCCAAAAGGCTCGGCTGCACTGGCAGGGTCACGGCTCACGCCGTACATGCATTTTCATGTGTTTCTGTCAATTTCAGTGTTTTTGGGCCCAAACTAGTGGCTTTTCATCAGAACCGATGCAGACTCACCCAAAAGGCTCGGCTGCGCTGGCAGGGTCACGGCGCACGCCGTACATGCATTTTCATGTGTTTCTGTCAATTTCAGTGTTTTTGGGCCCAAACTAGTGGCTTTTCATCAGAACCGATGCAGACTCACCCAAAAGGCTCGGCTGCGCTGGCAGGGTCACGGCGCACGCCGTACATGCATTTTCATGTGTTTCTGTCAATTTCAGTGTTATTGGGCCCAAACTAGTGGCTTTTCATCAGAACCGATGCAGACTCACCCCAAAGGCTCGGCTGCGCAGGGTCACGGCGCACGCCGTACATGCATTTTCATGTGTTTCTGTCAATTTCAGTGTTATTGGGCCCAAACTAGTGGCTTTTCATCAGAACCGATGCAGACTCACCCCAAAGGCTCGGCTGCGCAGGATCACGGCGCACGCCGTACATGCATTTTCATGTGTTTCTGTCAATTTCAGTGTTATTGGGCCCAAACTAGTGGCTTTTCATCAGAACCGATGCAGACTCACCCAAAAGGCTCGGCTGCACTGGCAGGGTCACGGCTCACGCCGTACATGCATTTTCATGTGTTTCTGTCAATTTCAGTGTTATTGGGCCCAAACTAGTGGCTTTTCATCAGAACCGATGCAGACTCACCCCAAAGGCTCGGCTGCGCAGGGTCACGGCGCACGCCGTACATGCATTTTCATGTGTTTCTGTCAATTTCAGTGTTTTTGGGCCCAAACCAGTCGCTTTTCATCAGAACCGATGCAGACTCACCCAAAAGGCTCGGTTGCACTGGCAGGGTCACGGCTCACGCCGTACATGCATTTTCATGTGTTTCTGTCAATTTCAGTGTTTTTGGGCCCAAACTAGTGGCTTTTCATCAGAACCGATGCAGACTCACCCTAAAGGCTCGGCTGCGCTGGCAGGGTCACGGCGCACGCCGTACATGCATTTTCATGTGTTTCTGTCAATTTCAGTGTTATTGGGCCCAAACTAGTGGCTTTTCATCAGAACCGATGCAGACTCACCCAAAAGGCTCAGCTGCGCAGGGTCACGGCGCACGCCGTACATGCATTTTCATGTGTTTCTGTCAATTTCAGTGTTATTGGGCCCAAACCAGTCGCTTTTCATCAGAACCGATACAGACTCACCCAAAAGGCTCGGCTGCGCTGGCAGGGTCACGGCGCACGCCGTACATGCATTTTCATGTGTTTCTGTCAATTTCAGTGTTATTGGGCCCAAACTAGTGGCTTTTCATCAGAACCGATGCAGACTCACCCCAAAGGCTCGGCTGCGCAGGGTCACGGCGCACGCCGTACATGCATTTTCATGTGTTTCTGTCAATTTCAGTGTTATTGGGCCCAAACTAGTGGCTTTTCATCAGAACCGATGCAGACTCACCCAAAAGGCTCGGCTGCGCTGGCAGGGTCACGGCGCACGCCGTACATGCATTTTCATGTGTTTCTGTCAATTTCAGTGTTATTGGGCCCAAACTAGTGGCTTTTCATCAGAACCGAAGCAGACTCACCCAAAAGGCTCGGCTGCGCTGGCAGGGTCACGGCGCACGCCGTACATGCATTTTCATGTGTTAATGTCAATTTCAGTGTTATTGGGCCCAAACTAGTGGCTTTTCATCAGAACCGATGCAGACTCACCCCAAAGGCTCGGCTGCGCAGGATCACGGCGCACGCCGTACATGCATTTTCATGTGTTTCTGTCAATTTCAGTGTTATTGGGCCCAAACTAGTGGCTTTTCATCAGAACCGATGCAGACTCACCCCAAAGGCTCGGCTGCGCAGGGTCACGGCGCATGCCGTACATGCATTTTCATGTGTTTCTGTCAATTTCAGTGTTATTGGGCCCAAACCAGTCGCTTTTCATCAGAACCGATACAGAGTCACCCAAAAGGCTCGGCTGCACTGGCAGGGTCACGGCTCACGCCGTACATGCATTTTCATGTGTTTCTGTCAATTTCAGTGTTTTTGGACCCAAACTAGTGGCTTTTCATCAGAACCGATGCAGACTCACCCCAAAGGCTCGGCTGCGCAGGGTCACGGCGCACGCCGTACATGCATTTTCATGTGTTTCTGTCAATTTCAGTGTTATTGGGCCCAAACCAGTCGCTTTTCATCAGAACCGATACAGACTCACCCAAAAGGCTCGGCTGAACTGGCAGGGTCACGGCGCACGCCGTACATGCATTTTCATGTGTTTCTGTCAATTTCAGTGTTATTGGGCCCAAACCAGTCGCTTTTCATCAGAACCGATGCAGACTCACCCAAAAGGCTCGGCTGCACTGGCAGGGTCACGGCGCACGCCGTACATGCATTTTCATGTGTTTCTGTCAATTTCAGTGTTTTTGGGCCCAAACTAGTGGCTTTTCATCAGAACCGATGCAGACTCACCCAAAAGGCTCGGCTGCGCTGGCAGGGTCACGGCGCACGCCGTACATGCATTTTCATGTGTTTCTGTCAATTTCAGTGTTTTTGGGCCCAAACTAGTGGCTTTTCATCAGAACCGATGCAGACTCACCCAAAAGGCTCGGCTGCGCTGGCAGGGTCACGGCGTACGCCGTACATGCATTTTCATGTGTTTCTGTCAATTTCAGTGTTATTGGGCCCAAACTAGTGGCTTTTCATCAGAACCGATGCAGACTCACCCCAAAGGCTCGGCTGCGCAGGGTCACGGCGCACGCCGTACATGCATTTTCATGTGTTTCTGTCAATTTCAGTGTTTTTGGGCCCAAACTAGTGGCTTTTCATCAGAACCGATGCAGACTCACCCAAAAGGCTCGGCTGCACTGGCAGGGTCACGGCGCACGCCGTACATGCATTTTCATGTGTTTCTGTCAATTTCAGTGTTTTTGGGCCCAAACTAGTGGCTTTTCATCAGAACCGATGCAGACTCACCCAAAAGGCTCGGCTGCGCTTGCAGGGTCACGGCGCACGCCGTACATGCATTTTCATGTGTTTCTGTCAATTTCAGTGTTATTGGGCCCAAACTAGTGGCTTTTCATCAGAACCGATGCAGACTCACCCCAAAGGCTCGGCTGCGCAGGATCACGGCGCACGCCGTACATGCATTTTCATGTGTTTCTGTCAATTTCAGTGTTATTGGGCCCAAACTAGTGGCTTTTCATCAGAACCGATGCAGACTCACCCAAAAGGCTCGGCTGCGCTGGCAGGGTCACGGCGCACGCCGTACATGCATTTTCATGTGTTTCTGTCAATTTCAGTGTTATTGGGCCCAAACCAGTCGCTTTTCATCAGAACCGATGCAGACTCACCCAAAAGGCTCGGCTGCGCTGGCAGGGTCACGGCGCACGCCGTACATGTATTTTCATGTGTTTCTGTCAATTTCAGTGTTATTGGGCCCAAACTAGTGGCTTTTCATCAGAACCGATGCAGACTCACCCAAAAGGCTCGGCTGTGCTGGCAGGGTCACGGCGCACGCCGTACATGCATTTTCATGTGTTTCTGTCAATTTCAGTGTTATTGGGCCCAAACCAGTCGCTTTTCATCAGAACCGATGCAGACTCAACCAAAAGGCTCGGCTGTGCTGGCAGGGTCACGGCGCACGCCGTACATGCATTTTCATGTGTTTCTGTCAATTTCAGTGTTATTGGGCCCAAACTAGTGGCTTTTCATCAGAACCGATGCAGACTCACCCCAAAGGCTCGGCTGCGCAGGATCACGGCGCACGCCGTACATGCATTTTCATGTGTTTCTGTCAATTTCAGTGTTATTGGGCCCAAACTAGTGGCTTTTCATCAGAACCGATGCAGACTCACCCAAAAGGCTCGGCTGCGCTGGCAGGGTCACGGCGCACGCCGTACATGCATTTTCATGTGTTTCTGTCAATTTCAGTGTTTTTGGGCCCAAACTAGTGGCTTTTCATCAGAACCGATGCAGACTCACCCAAAAGGCTCGGGTGCGCTGGCAGGGTCACGGCGCACGCCGTACATGCATTTTCATGTGTTTCTGTCAATTTCAGTGTTATTGGGCCCAAACTAGTGGCTTTTCATCAGAACAGATGCAGACTCACCCCAAAGGCTCGGCTGCGCAGGGTCACGGCGCACGCCGTACATGCATTTTCATGTGTTTCTGTCAATTTCAGTGTTATTGGGCCCAAACTAGTGGCTTTTCATCAGAACCGATGCAGACTCACCCCAAAGGCTCGGCTGCGCAGGATCACGGCGCACGCCGTACATGCATTTTCATGTGTTTCTGTCAATTTCAGTGTTATTGGGCCCAAACTAGTGGCTTTTCATCAGAACCGATGCAGACTCACCCAACAGGCTCGGCTGCGCTGGCAGGGTCACGGCGCATGCCGTACATGCATTTTCATGTGTTTCTGTCAATTTCAGTGTTTTTGGGCCCAAACTAGTGGCTTTTCATCAGAACCGATGCAGACTCACCCAAAAGGCTCGGCTGCGCAGGATCACGGCGCACGCCGTACATGCATTTTCATGTGTTTCTGTCAATTTCAGTGTTATTGGGCCCAAACTAGTGGCTTTTCATCAGAACCGATGCAGACTCACCTCAAAGGCTCGGCTGCGCAGGGTCACGGCGCACGCCGTACATGCATTTTCATGTGTTTCTGTCAATTTCAGTGTTATTGGGCCCAAACCAGTCGCTTTTCATCAGAACCGATACAGACTCACCCAAAAGGCTCGGCTGCACTGGCAGGGTCACGGCTCACGCCGTACATGCATTTTCATGTGTTTCTGTCAATTTCAGTGTTTTTGGGCCCAAACTAGTGGCTTTTCATCAGAACCGATGCAGACTCACCCAAAAGGCTCGGCTGCGCTGGCAGGGTCACGGCGCATGCCGTACATGCATTTTCATGTGTTTCTGTCAATTTCAGTGTTATTGGGCCCAAACTAGTGGTTTTTCATCAGAACCGATGCAGACTCACCCAAAAGGCTCGGCTGCGCTGGCAGGGTCACGGCGCACGCCGTACATGCATTTTCATGTGTTTCTGTCAATTTCAGTGTTATTGGGCCCAAACTAGTGGCTTTTCATCAGAACCGATGCAGACTCACCCCAAAGGCTCGGCTGCGCAGGATCACGGCGCACGCCGTACATGCATTTTCATGTGTTTCTGTCAATTTCAGTGTTATTGGGCCCAAACTAGTGGCTTTTCATCAGAACCGATGCAGACTCACCCCAAAGGCTCGGCTGCGCAGGGTCACGGCGCACGCCGTACATGCATTTTCATGTGTTTCTGTCAATTTCAGTGTTATTGGGCCCAAACCAGTCGCTTTTCATCAGAACCGATACAGACTCACCCAAAAGGCTCGGCTGAACTGGCAGGGTCACGGCTCACGCCGTACATGCATTTTCATGTGTTTCTGTCAATTTCAGTGTTTTTGGGCCCAAACTAGTGGCTTTTCATCAGAACCGATGCAGACTCACCCAAAAGGCTCGGCTGCGCTGGCAGGGTCACGGCGCACGCCGTACATGCATTTTCATGTGTTTCTGTCAATTTCAGTGTTATTGGGCCCAAACTAGTGGCTTTTCATCAGAACCGATGCAGACTCACCCAAAAGGCTCGGCTGCGCTGGCAGGGTCACGGCGCACGCCGTACATGCATTTTCATGTGTTTCTGTCAATTTCAGTGTTATTGGGCCCAAACTAGTGGCTTTTCATCAGAACCGATGCAGACTCACCCCAAAGGCTCGGCTGCGCAGGGTCACGGCGCACGCCGTACATGCATTTTCATGTGTTTCTGTCAATTTCAGTGTTATTGGGCCCAAACCAGTCGCTTTTCATCAGAACCGATGCAGACTCAACCAAAAGGCTCGGCTGCGCTGGCAGGGTCACGGCGCATGCCGTACATGCATTTTCATGTGTTTCTGTCAATTTCAGTGTTATTGGGCCCAAACTAGTGGCTTTTCATCAGAACCGATGCAGACTCACCCTAAAGGCGCGGCTGCGCAGGATCACGGCGCACGCCGTACATGCATTTTCATGTGTTTCTGTCAATTTCAGTGTTATTGGGCCCAAACTAGTGGCTTTTCATCAGAACCGATGCAGACTCACCCAAAAGGCTCGGCTGCGCTGGCAGGGTCACGGCGCACACCGTACATGCATTTTCATGTGTTTCTGTCAATTTCAGTGTTTTTGGGCCCAAACTAGTGGCTTTTCATCAGAACCGATGCAGACTCACCCAAAAGGCTCGGCTGCGCTGGCAGGGTCACGGCGCACGCCGTACATGCATTTTCATGTGTTTCTCTCAATTTCAGTGTTATTGGGCCCAAACTAGTGGCTTTTCATCAGAACCGATGCAGACTCACCCCAAAGGCTCGGCTGCGCAGGGTCACGGCGCACGCCGTACATGCATTTTCATGTGTTTCTGTCAATTTCAGTGTTATTGGGCCCAAACCAGTCGCTTTTCATCAGAACCGATGCAGACTCAACCAAAAGGCTCGGCTGCGCTGGCAGGGTCACGGCGCACGCCGTACATGCATTTTCATGTGTTTCTGTCAATTTCAGTGTTATTGGGCCCAAACTAGTGGCTTTTCATCAGAACCGATGCAGACTCACCCCAAAGGCTCGGCTGCGCAGGATCACGGCGCACGCCGTACATGCATTTTCATGTGTTTCTGTCAATTTCAGTGTTATTGGGCCCAAACTAGTGGCTTTTCATCAGAACCGATGCAGACTCACCCAAAAGGCTCGGCTGCGCTGGCAGGGTCACGGCGCACGCCGTACATGCATTTTGATGTGTTTCTGTCAATTTCAGTGTTATTGGGCCCAAACTAGTGGCTTTTCATCAGAACCGATGCAGACTCACCCCAAAGGCTCGGCTGCGCAGGATCACGGCGCACGCCGTACATGCATTTTCATGTGTTTCTGTCAATTTCAGTGTTATTGGGCCCAAACTAGTGGCTTATCATCAGAACCGATGCAGACTCACCCAAAAGGCTCGGCTGCGCAGGGTCACGGCGCACGCCGTACATGCATTTTCATGTGTTTCTGTCAATTTCAGTGTTATTGGGCCCAAACCAGTCGCTTTTCATCAGAACCGATACAGACTCACCCAAAAGGCTCGGCTGCGCTGGCAGGGTCACGGCGCACGCCGTACATTCATTTTCATGTGTTTCTGTCAATTTCAGTGTTATTGGGCCCAAACTAGTGGCTTTTCATCAGAACCGATGCAGACTCACCCAAAAGGCTCGGCTGCGCTGGCAGGGTCACGGCGCACGCCGTACATGCATTTTCATGTGTTTCTGTCAATTTCAGTGTTTTTGGGCCCAAACTAGTGGCTTTTCATCAGAACCGATGCAGACTCACCCAAAAGGCTCGGCTGCGCTGGCAGGGTCACGGCGCACGCCGTACATGCATTTTCATATGTTTCTGTCAATTTCAGTGTTATTGGGCCCAAACTAGTGGCTTTTCATCAGAACCGATGCAGACTCACCCCAAAGGCTCGGCTGCGCAGGATCACGGCGCACGCCGTACATGCATTTTCATGTGTTTCTGTCAATTTCAGTGTTATTGGGCCCAAACTAGTGGCTTTTCATCAGAACCGATGCAGACTCACCCCAAAGGCTCGGCTGCGCAGGGTCACGGCGCACGCCGTACATGCATTTTCATGTGTTTCTGTCAATTTCAGTGTTATTGGGCCCAAACCTGTCGCTTTTCATCAGAACCGATACAGACTCACCCAAAAGGCTCGGCTGCACTGGCAGGGTCACGGCTCACGCCGTACATGCATTTTCATGTGTTTCTGTCAATTTCAGTGTTATTGGGCCTAAACTAGTGGCTTTTCATCAGAACCGATGCAGACTCACCCAAAAGGCTCGGCTGCGCTGGCAGGGTCACGGCGCACGCCGTACATGCATTTTCATGTGTTTCTGTCAATTTCAGTGTTTTTGGGCCCAAACTAGTGGCTTTTCATCAGAACCGATGCAGACTCACCCAAAAGGCTCGGCTGCGCTGGCAGGGTCACGGCGCACGCCGTACATGCATTTTCATGTGTTTCTGTCAATTTCAGTGTTATTGGGCCCAAACTAGTGGCTTTTCATCAGAACCGATGCAGACTCACCCAAAAGGCTCGGCTGCGCAGGGTCACGGCGCACGCCGTACATGCATTTTCATGTGTTTCTGTCAATTTCAGTGTTATTGGGCCCAAACCAGTCGCTTTTCATCACAACCGATGCAGACTCACCCAAAAGGCTCGGCTGCACTGGCAGGGTCACGGCTCACGCCGTACATGCATTTTCATGTGTTTCTGTCAATTTCAGTGTTTTTGGGCCCAAACTAGTGGCTTTTCATCAGAACCGATGCAGACTCACCCAAAAGGCTCGGCTGCACTGGCAGGGTCACGGCTCACGCCGTACATGCATTTTCATGTGTTTCTGTCAATTTCAGTGTTTTTGGGCCCAAACTAGTGGCTTTTCATCAGAACCGATGCAGACTCACCCAAAAGGCTCGGCTGCGCTGGCAGGGTCACGGCGCACGCCGTACATGCATTTTCATGTGTTTCTGTCAATTTCAGTGTTTTTGGGCCCAAACTAGTGGCTTTTCATCAGAACCGATGCAGACTCACCCAAAAGGCTCGGCTGCGCTGGCAGGGTCACGGCGCACGCCGTACATGCATTTTCATGTGTTTCTGTCAATTTCAGTGTTATTGGGCCCAAACTAGTGGCTTTTCATCAGAACCGATGCAGACTCACCCCAAAGGCTCGGCTGCGCAGGGTCACGGCGCACGCCGTACATGCATTTTCATGTGTTTCTGTCAATTTCAGTGTTATTGGGCCCAAACTAGTGGCTTTTCATCAGAACCGATGCAGACTCACCCCAAAGGCTCGGCTGCGCAGGATCACGGCGCACGCCGTACATGCATTTTCATGTGTTTCTGTCAATTTCAGTGTTATTGGGCCCAAACTAGTGGCTTTTCATCAGAACCGATGCAGACTCACCCCAAAGGCTCGGCTGCGCTGGCAGGGTCACGGCGCACGCCGTACATGCATTTTCATGTGTTTCTGTCAATTTCAGTGTTATTGGGCCCAAACCAGTCGCTTTTCATCAGAACCGATGCAGACTCAACCAAAAGGCTCGGCTGTGCTGGCAGGGTCACGGCGCACGCCGTACATGCATTTTCATGTGTTTCTGTCAATTTCAGTGTTATTGGGCCCAAACTAGTGGCTTTTCATCAGAACCGATGCAGACTCACCCCAAAGGCTCGGCTGCGCAGGATCACGGCGCACGCCGTACATGCATTTTCATGTGTTTCTGTCAATTTCAGTGTTATTGGGCCCAAACTAGTGGCTTTTCATCAGAACCGATGCAGACTCACCCAAAAGGCTCGGCTGCGCTGGCAGGGTCACGGCGCACGCCGTACATGCATTTTCATGTGTTTCTGTCAATTTCAGTGTTTTTGGGCCCAAACTAGTGGCTTTTCATCAGAACCGATGCAGACTCACCCAAAAGGCTCGGGTGCGCTGGCAGGGTCACGGCGCACGCCGTACATGCATTTTCATGTGTTTCTGTCAATTTCAGTGTTATTGGGCCCAAACTAGTGGCTTTTCATCAGAACAGATGCAGACTCACCCCAAAGGCTCGGCTGCGCAGGGTCACGGCGCACGCCGTACATGCATTTTCATGTGTTTCTGTCAATTTCAGTGTTATTGGGCCCAAACTAGTGGCTTTTCATCAGAACCGATGCAGACTCACCCCAAAGGCTCGGCTGCGCAGGATCACGGCGCACGCCGTACATGCATTTTCATGTGTTTCTGTCAATTTCAGTGTTATTGGGCCCAAACTAGTGGCTTTTCATCAGAACCGATGCAGACTCACCCCAAAGGCTCGGCTGCGCAGGATCACGGCGCACGCCCGCCATGCATTTTCATGTGTTTCTGTCAATTTCAGTGTTATTGGGCCCAAACTAGTGGCTTTTCTTCAGAACCGATGCAGACTCACCCAAAAGGCTCGGCTGCGCTGGCAGGGTCACGGCGCACGCCGTACATGCATTTTCATGTGTTTCTGTCAATTTCAGTGTTATTGGGCCCAAACCAGTCGCTTTTCATCAGAACCGATGCAGACTCACCCAAAAGGCTCGGCTGCGCTGGCAGGGTCACGGCGCACGCCGTACATGTATTTTCATGTGTTTCTGTCAATTTCAGTGTTATTGGGCCCAAACTAGTGGCTTTTCATCAGAACCGATGCAGACTCACCCAAAAGGCTCGGCTGCGCTGGCAGGGTCACGGCGCACGCCGTACATGCATTTTCATGTGTTTCTGTCAATTTCAGTGTTATTGGGCCCAAACCAGTCGCTTTTCATCAGAACCGATGCAGACTCAACCAAAAGGCTCGGCTGCGCAGGGTCACGGCGCACGCCGTACATGCATTTTCATGTGTTTCTGTCAATTTCAGTGTTTTTGGGCCCAAACTAGTGGCTTTTCATCAGAACCGATGCAGACTCACCCAAAAGGCTCGGCTGCGCTGGCAGGGTCACGGCGCACGCCGTACATGCATTTTCATGTGTTTCTGTCAATTTCAGTGTTATTGGGCCCAAACTAGTGGCTTTTCATCAGAACCGATGCAGACTCACCCCAAAGGTTCGGCTGCGCAGGATCACGGCGCACGCCGTACATGCATTTTCATGTGTTTCTGTCAATTTCAGTGTTTTTGGGCCCAAACTAGTGGCTTTTCATCAGAACCGATGCAGACTCACCCAAAAGGCTCGGCTGCGCTGGCAGGGTCACGGCGCACGCCGTACATGCATTTTCATGTGTTTCTGTCAATTTCAGTGTTTTTGGGCCCAAACTAGTGGCTTTTCATCAGAACCGATGCAGACTCACCCAAAAGGCTCGGCTGCGCTGGCAGGGTCACGGCGCACGCCGTACATGCATTTTCATGTGTTTCTGTCAATTTCAGTGTTATTGGGCCCAAACTAGTGGCTTTTCATCAGAACCAATGCAGACTCACCCCAAAGGCTCGGCTGCGCAGGGTCACGGCGCACGCCGTACATGCATTTTCATGTGTTTCTGTCAATTTCAGTGTTATTGGGCCCAAACTAGTGGCTTTTCATCAGAACCGATGCAGACTCACCCCAAAGGCTCGGCTGCGCAGGATCACGGCGCACGCCGTACATGCATTTTCATGTGTTTCTGTCAATTTCAGTGTTATTGGGCCCAAACTAGTGGCTTTTCATCAGAACCGATGCAGACTCACCCCAAAGGCTCGGCTGCGCTGGCAGGGTCACGGCGCACGCCGTACATGCATTTTCATGTGTTTCTGTCAATTTCAGTGTTATTGGGCCCAAACCAGTCGCTTTTCATCAGAACCGATGCAGACTCAACCAAAAGGCTCGGCTGTGCTGGCAGGGTCACGGCGCACGCCGTACATGCATTTTCATGTGTTTCTGTCAATTTCAGTGTTATTGGGCCCAAACTAGTGGCTTTTCATCAGAACCGATGCAGACTCACCCCAAAGGCTCGGCTGCGCAGGATCACGGCGCACGCCGTACATGCATTTTCATGTGTTTCTGTCAATTTCAGTGTTATTGGGCCCAAACTAGTGGCTTTTCATCAGAACCGATGCAGACTCACCCAAAAGGCTCGGCTGCGCTGGCAGGGTCACGGCGCACGCCGTACATGCATTTTCATGTGTTTCTGTCAATTTCAGTGTTTTTGGGCCCAAACTAGTGGCTTTTCATCAGAACCGATGCAGACTCACCCAAAAGGCTCGGGTGCGCTGGCAGGGTCACGGCGCACGCCGTACATGCATTTTCATGTGTTTCTGTCAATTTCAGTGTTATTGGGCCCAAACTAGTGGCTTTTCATCAGAACAGATGCAGACTCACCCCAAAGGCTCGGCTGCGCAGGGTCACGGCGCACGCCGTACATGCATTTTCATGTGTTTCTGTCAATTTCAGTGTTATTGGGCCCAAACTAGTGGCTTTTCATCAGAACCGATGCAGACTCACCCCAAAGGCTCGGCTGCGCAGGATCACGGCGCACGCCGTACATGCATTTTCATGTGTTTCTGTCAATTTCAGTGTTATTGGGCCCAAACTAGTGGCTTTTCATCAGAACCGATGCAGACTCACCCCAAAGGCTCGGCTGCGCAGGATCACGGCGCACGCCGTACATGCATTTTCATGTGTTTCTGTCAATTTCAGTGTTATTGGGCCCAAACTAGTGGCTTTTCTTCAGAACCGATGCAGACTCACCCAAAAGGCTCGGCTGCGCTGGCAGGGTCACGGCGCACGCCGTACATGCATTTTCATGTGTTTCTGTCAATTTCAGTGTTATTGGGCCCAAACCAGTCGCTTTTCATCAGAACCGATGCAGACTCACCCAAAAGGCTCGGCTGCGCTGGCAGGGTCACGGCGCACGCCGTACATGTATTTTCATGTGTTTCTGTCAATTTCAGTGTTATTGGGCCCAAACTAGTGGCTTTTCATCAGAACCGATGCAGACTCACCCAAAAGGCTCGGCTGCGCTGGCAGGGTCACGGCGCACGCCGTACATGCATTTTCATGTGTTTCTGTCAATTTCAGTGTTATTGGGCCCAAACCAGTCGCTTTTCATCAGAACCGATGCAGACTCAACCAAAAGGCTCGGCTGTGCTGGCAGGGTCACGGCGCACGCCGTACATGCATTTTCATGTGTTTCTGTCAATTTCAGTGTTATTGGGCCCAAACTAGTGGCTTTTCATCAGAACCGATGCAGACTCACCCCAAAGGCTCGGCTGCGCAGGATCACGGCGCACGCCGTACATACATTTTCATGTGTTTCTGTCAATTTCAGTGTTATTGGGTCCAAACTAGTGGCTTTTCATCAGAACCGATGCAGACTCACCCAAAAGGCTCGGCTGCGCTGGCAGGGTCACGGCGCACGCCGTACATGCATTTTCATGTGTTTCTGTCAATTTCAGTGTTTTTGGGCCCAAACTAGTGGCTTTTCATCAGAACCGATGCAGACTCACCCAAAAGGCTCGGGTGCGCTGGCAGGGTCACGGCGCACGCCGTACATGCATTTTCATGTGTTTCTGTCAATTTCAGTGTTATTGGGCCCAAACTAGTGGCTTTTCATCAGAACAGATGCAGACTCACCCCAAAGGCTCGGCTGCGCAGGGTCACGGCGCACGCCGCACATGCATTTTCATGTGTTTCTGTCAATTTCAGTGTTATTGGGCCCAAACTAGTGGCTTTTCATCAGAACCGATGCAGACTCACCCCAAAGGCTCGGCTGCGCAGGATCACGGCGCACGCCGTACATGCATTTTCATGTGTTTCTGTCAATTTCAGTGTTATTGGGCCCAAACTAGTGGCTTTTCATCAGAACCGATGCAGACTCACCCAAAAGGCTCGGCTGCGCTGGCAGGGTCACGGCGCATGCCGTACATGCATTTTCATGTGTTTCTGTCAATTTCAGTGTTTTTGGGCCCAAACTAGTGGCTTTTCATCAGAACCGATGCAGACTCACCCAAAAGGCTCGGCTGCGCTGGCAGGGTCACGGCGCACGCCGTACATGCATTTTCATGTGTTTCTGTCAATTTCAGTGTTATTGGGCCCAAACCAGTCGCTTTTCATCAGAACCGATGCAGACTCAACCAAAAGGCTCGGCTGTGCTGGCAGGGTCACGGCGCACGCCGTACATGCATTTTCATGTGTTTCTGTCAATTTCAGTGTTATTGGGCCCAAACTAGTGGCTTTTCATCAGAACCGATGCAGACTCACCCCAAAGGCTCGGCTGCGCAGGATCACGGCGCACGCCGTACATGCATTTTCATGTGTTTCTGTCAATTTCAGTGTTATTGGGCCCAAACTAGTGGCTTTTCATCAGAACCGATGCAGACTCACCCCAAAGGCTCGGCTGCGCAGGATCACGGCGCACGCCGTACATGCATTTTCATGTGTTTCTGTCAATTTCAGTGTTATTGGGCCCAAACTAGTGGCTTTTCATCAGAACCGATGCAGACTCACCCAAAAGGCTCGGCTGCGCTGGCAGGGTCACGGCGCACGCCGTACATGCATTTTCATGTGTTTCTGTCAATTTCAGTGTTTTTGGGCCCAAACTAGTGGCTTTTCATCAGAACCGATGCAGACTCACCCAAAAGGCTCGGGTGCGCTGGCAGGGTCACGGCGCACGCCGTACATGCATTTTCATGTGTTTCTGTCAATTTCAGTGTTATTGGGCCCAAACTAGTGGCTTTTCATCAGAACAGATGCAGACTAACCCCAAAGGCTCGGCTGCGCAGGGTCACGGCGCACGCCGTACATGCATTTTCATGTGTTTCTGTCAATTTCAGTGTTATTGGGCCCAAACTAGTGGCTTTTCATCAGAACCGATGCAGACTCACCCCAAAGGCTCGGCTGCGCAGGATCACGGCGCACGCCGTACATGCATTTTCATGTGTTTCTGTCAATTTCAGTGTTATTGGGCCCAAACTAGTGGCTTTTCATCAGAACCGATGCAGACTCACCCAAAAGGCTCGGCTGCGCTGGCAGGGTCACGGCGCATGCCGTACATGCATTTTCATGTGTTTCTGTCAATTTCAGTGTTTTTGGGCCCAAACTAGTGGCTTTTCATCAGAACCGATGCAGACTCACCCCAAAGGCTCGGCTGCGCAGGATCACGGCGCACGCCGTACATGCATTTTCATGTGTTTCTGTCAATTTCAGTGTTATTGGGCCCAAACTAGTGGCTTTTCATCAGAACCGATGCAGACTCACCCCAAAGGCTCGGCTGCGCAGGGTCACGGCGCACGCCGTACATGCATTTTCATGTGTTTCTGTCAATTTCAGTGTTATTGGGCCCAAACCAGTCGCTTTTCATCAGAACCGATACAGACTCACCCAAAAGGCTCGGCTGCACTGGCAGGGTCACGGCTCACGCCGTACATGCATTTTCATGTGTTTCTGTCAATTTCAGTGTTATTGGGCCCAAACTAGTGGCTTTTCATCAGAACCGATGCAGACTCACCCCAAAGGCTCGGCTGCGCAGGGTCACGGCGCACGCCGTACATGCATTTTCATGTGTTTCTGTCAATTTCAGTGTTATTGGGCCCAAACCAGTCGCTTTTCATCAGAACCGATACAGACTCAGCCAAAAGGCTCGGCTGAACTGGCAGGGTCACGGCTCACGCCGTACATGCATTTTCATGTGTTTCTGTCAATTTCAGTGTTTTTGGGCCCAAACTAGTGGCTTTTCATCAGAACCGATGCAGACTCACCCAAAAGGCTCGGCTGCGCTGGCAGGGTCACGGCGCACGCCGTACATGCATTTTCATGTGTTTCTGTCAATTTCAGTGTTATTGGGCCCAAACTAGTGGCTTTTCATCAGAACCGATGCAGACTCACCCAAAAGGCTCGGCTGCGCTGGCAGGGTCACGGCGCACTCCGTACATGCATTTTCATGTGTTTCTGTCAATTTCAGTGTTATTGGGCCCAAACTAGTGGCTTTTCATCAGAACCGATGCAGACTCACCCCAAAGGCTCGGCTGCGCAGGGTCACGGCGCACGCCGTACATGCATTTTCATGTGTTTCTGTCAATTTCAGTGTTATTGGGCCCAAACCAGTCGCTTTTCATCAGAACCGATGCAGACTCACCCAAAAGGCTCGGCTGCGCTGGCAGGGTCACGGCGCACGCCGTACATGCATTTTCATGTCTTTCTGTCAATTTCAGTGTTATTGGGCCCAAACTAGTGGCTTTTCATCAGAACCGATGCAGACTCACCCCAAAGGTTCGGCTGCGCAGGATCACGGCGCACGCCGTACATGCATTTTCATGTGTTTCTGTCAATTTCAGTGTTATTGGGCCCAAACTAGTGGCTTTTCATCAGAACCGATGCAGACTCACCCAAAAGGCTCGGCTGCGCTGGCAGGGTCACGGCGCACGCCGTACATGCATTTTCATGTGTTTCTGTCAATTTCAGTGTTTTTGGGCCCAAACTAGTGGCTTTTCATCAGAACCGATGCAGACTCACCCAATAGGCTCGGCTGCGCTGGCAGGGTCACGGCGCACGCCGTACATGCATTTTCATGTGTTTCTCTCAATTTCAGTGTTATTGGGCCCAAACTAGTGGCTTTTCATCAGAACCGATGCAGACTCACCCCAAAGGCTCGGCTGCGCAGGGTCACGGCGCACGCCGTACATGCATTTTCATGTGTTTCTCTCAATTTCAGTGTTATTGGGCCCAAACTAGTGGCTTTTCATCAGAACCGATGCAGACTCACCCCAAAGGCTCGGCTGCGCAGGATCACGGCGCACGCCGTACATGCATTTTCATGTGTTTCTGTCAATTTCAGTGTTATTGGGCCCAAACTAGTGGCTTTTCATCAGAACCGATGCAGACTCACCCAAAAGGCTCGGCTGCGCTGGCAGGGTCACGGCGCACGCCGTACATGCATTTTCATGTGTTTCTGTCAATTTCAGTGTTATTGGGCCCAAACTAGTGGCTTTTCATCAGAACCGATGCAGACTCACCCCAAAGGCTCGGGTGCGCAGGATCACGGCGCACGCCGTACATGCATTTTCATGTGTTTCTGTCAATTTCAGTGTTATTGGGCCCAAACTAGTGGCTTATCATCAGAACCGATGCAGACTCACCCAAAAGGCTCGGCTGCGCAGGGTCACGGCGCACGCCGTACATGCATTTTCATGTGTTTCTGTCAATTTCAGTGTTATTGGGCCCGAACCAGTCGCTTTTCATCAGAACCGATACAGACTCACCCAAAAGGCTCGGCTGCGCTGGCAGGGTCACGGCGCACGCCGTACATGCATTTTCATGTGTTTCTGTCAATTTCAGTGTTATTGGGCCCAAACTAGTGGCTTTTCATCAGAACCGATGCAGACTCACCCAAAAGGCTCGGCTGCGCTGGCAGGGTCACGGCGCACGCCGTACATGCATTTTCATGTGTTTCTGTCAATTTCAGTGTTTTTGGGCCCAAACTAGTGGCTTTTCATCAGAACCGATGCAGACTCACCCAAAAGGCTCGGCTGCGCTGGCAGGGTCACGGCGCACGCCGTACATGCATTTTCATATGTTTCTGTCAATTTCAGTGTTATTGGGCCCAAACTAGTGGCTTTTCATCAGAACCGATGCAGACTCACCCCAAAGGCTCGGCTGCGCAGGATCACGGCGCACGCCGTACATGCATTTTCATGTGTTTCTGTCAATTTCAGTGTTATTGGGCCCAAACTAGTGGCTTTTCATCAGAACCGATGCAGACTCACCCCAAAGGCTCGGCTGCGCAGGGTCACGGCGCACGCCGTACATGCATTTTCATGTGTTTCTGTCAATTTCAGTGTTATTGGGCCCAAACCTGTCGCTTTTCATCAGAACCGATACAGACTCACCCAAAAGGCTCGGCTGCACTGGCAGGGTCACGGCTCACGCCGTACATGCATTTTCATGTGTTTCTGTCAATTTCAGTGTTATTGGGCCTAAACTAGTGGCTTTTCATCAGAACCGATGCAGACTCACCCAAAAGGCTCGGCTGCGCTGGCAGGGTCACGGCGCACGCCGTACATGCATTTTCATGTGTTTCTGTCAATTTCAGTGTTTTTGGGCCCAAACTAGTGGCTTTTCATCAGAACCGATGCAGACTCACCCAAAAGGCTCGGCTGCGCTGGCAGGGTCACGGCGCACGCCGTACATGCATTTTCATGTGTTTCTGTCAATTTCAGTGTTATTGGGCCCAAACTAGTGGCTTTTCATCAGAACCGATGCAGACTCACCCAAAAGGCTCGGCTGCGCAGGGTCACGGCGCACGCCGTACATGCATTTTCATGTGTTTCTGTCAATTTCAGTGTTATTGGGCCCAAACCAGTTGCTTTTCATCAGAACCGATGCAGACTCACCCAAAAGGCTCGGCTGCACTGGCAGGGTCACGGCTCACGCCGTACATGCATTTTCATGTGTTTCTGTCAATTTCAGTGTTTTTGGGCCCAAACTAGTGGCTTTTCATCAGAACCGATGCAGACTCACCCAAAAGGCTCGGCTGCGCTGGCAGGGTCACGGCGCACGCCGTACATGCATTTTCATGTGTTTCTGTCAATTTCAGTGTTTTTGGGCCCAAACTAGTGGCTTTTCATCAGAACCGATGCAGACTCACCCAAAAGGCTCGGCTGCGCTTGCAGGGTCACGGCGCACGCCGTACATGCATTTTCATGTGTTTCTGTCAATTTCAGTGTTATTGGGCCCAAACTAGTGGCTTTTCATCAGAACCGATGCAGACTCACCCCAAAGGCTCGGCTGCGCAGGATCACGGCGCACGCCGTACATGCATTTTCATGTGTTTCTGTCAATTTCAGTGTTATTGGGCCCAAACTAGTGGCTTTTCATCAGAACCGATGCAGACTCACCCAAAAGGCTCGGCTGCGCTGGCAGGGTCACGGCGCACGCCGTACATGCATTTTCATGTGTTTCTGTCAATTTCAGTGTTATTGGGCCCAAACCAGTCGCTTTTCATCAGAACCGATGCAGACTCAACCAAAAGGCTCGGCTGTGCTGGCAGGGTCACGGCGCACGCCGTACATGCATTTTCATGTGTTTCTGTCAATTTCAGTGTTATTGGGCCCAAACTAGTGGCTTTTCATCAGAACCGATGCAGACTCACCCCAAAGGCTCGGCTGCGCAGGATCACGGCGCACGCCGTACATGCATTTTCATGTGTTTCTGTCAATTTCAGTGTTATTGGGCCCAAACTAGTGGCTTTTCATCAGAACCGATGCAGACTCACCCAAAAGGCTCGGGTGCGCTGGCAGGGTCACGGCGCACGCCGTACATGCATTTTCATGTGTTTCTGTCAATTTCAGTGTTATTGGGCCCAAACTAGTGGCTTTTCATCAGAACAGATGCAGACTCACCCCAAAGGCTCGGCTGCGCAGGGTCACGGCGCACGCCGTACATGCATTTTCATGTGTTTCTGTCAATTTCAGTGTTATTGGGCCCAAACTAGTGGCTTTTCATCAGAACCGATGCAGACTCACCCCAAAGGCTCGGCTGCGCAGGATCACGGCGCACGCCGTACATGCATTTTCATGTGTTTCTGTCAATTTCAGTGTTATTGGGCCCAAACTAGTGGCTTTTCATCAGAACCGATGCAGACTCACCCAAAAGGCTCAGCTGCGCTGGCAGGGTCACGGCGCATGCCGTACATGCATTTTCATGTGTTTCTGTCAATTTCAGTGTTTTTGGGCCCAAACTAGTGGCTTTTCATCAGAACCGATGCAGACTCACCCAAAAGGCTCGGCTGCGCTGGCAGGGTCACGGCGCACGCCGTACATGCATTTTCATGTGTTTCTGTCAATTTCAGTGTTATTGGGCCCAAACTAGTGGCTTTTCATCAGAACCGATGCAGACTCACCCAAAAGGCTCGGCTGCGCTGGCAGGGTCACGGCGCACGCCGTACATGCATTTTCATGTGTTTCTGTCAATTTCAGTGTTTTTGGGCCCAAACTAGTGGCTTTTCATCAGAACCGATGCAGACTCACCCAAAAGGCTCGGCTGCGCTGGCAGGGTCACGGCGCACGCCGTACATGCATTTTCATATGTTTCTGTCAATTTCAGTGTTATTGGGCCCAAACTAGTGGCTTTTCATCAGAACCGATGCAGACTCACCCCAAAGGCTCGGCTGCGCAGGATCACGGCGCACGCCGTACATGCATTTTCATGTGTTTCTGTCAATTTCAGTGTTATTGGGCCCAAACTAGTGGCTTTTCATCAGAACCGATGCAGACTCACCCCAAAGGCTCGGCTGCGCAGGGTTACGGCGCACGCCGTACATGCATTTTCATGTGTTTCTGTCAATTTCAGTGTTATTGGGCCCAAACCTGTCGCTTTTCATCAGAACCGATACAGACTCACCCAAAAGGCTCGGCTGCACTGGCAGGGTCACGGCTCACGCCGTACATGCATTTTCATGTGTTTCTGTCAATTTCAGTGTTATTGGGCCTAAACTAGTGGCTTTTCATCAGAACCGATGCAGACTCACCCAAAAGGCTCGGCTGCGCTGGCAGGGTCACGGCGCACGCCGTACATGCATTTTCATGTGTTTCTGTCAATTTCAGTGTTTTTGGGCCCAAACTAGTGGCTTTTCATCAGAACCGATGCAGACTCACCCAAAAGGCTCGGCTGCGCTGGCAGGGTCACGGCGCACGCCGTACATGCATTTTCATGTGTTTCTGTCAATTTCAGTGTTATTGGGCCCAAACTAGTGGCTTTTCATCAGAACCGATGCAGACTCACCCAAAAGGCTCGGCTGCGCAGGGTCACGGCGCACGCCGTACATGCATTTTCATGTGTTTCTGTCAATTTCAGTGTTATTGGGCCCAAACCAGTCGCTTTTCATCAGAACCGATGCAGACTCACCCAAAAGGCTCGGCTGCACTGGCAGGGTCACGGCTCACGCCGTACATGCATTTTCATGTGTTTCTGTCAATTTCAGTGTTTTTGGGCCCAAACTAGTGGCTTTTCATCAGAACCGATGCAGACTCACCCAAAAGGCTCGGCTGCGCTGGCAGGGTCACGGCGCACGCCGTACATGTATTTTCATGTGTTTCTGTCAATTTCAGTGTTATTGGGCCCAAACTAGTGGCTTTTCATCAGAACCGATGCAGACTCACCCAAAAGGCTCGGCTGCGCTGGCAGGGTCACGGCGCACGCCGTACATGCATTTTCATGTGTTTCTGTCAATTTCAGTGTTATTGGGCCCAAACCAGTCGCTTTTCATCAGAACCGATGCAGACTCAACCAAAAGGCTCGGCTGTGCTGGCAGGGTCACGGCGCACGCCGTACATGCATTTTCATGTGTTTCTGTCAATTTCAGTGTTATTGGGCCCAAACTAGTGGCTTTTCATCAGAACCGATGCAGACTCACCCCAAAGGCTCGGCTGCGCAGGATCACGGCGCACGCCGTACATGCATTTTCATGTGTTTCTGTCAATTTCAGTGTTATTGGGTCCAAACTAGTGGCTTTTCATCAGAACCGATGCAGACTCACCCAAAAGGCTCGGCTGCGCTGGCAGGGTCACGGCGCACGCCGTACATGCATTTTCATGTGTTTCTGTCAATTTCAGTGTTTTTGGGCCCAAACTAGTGGCTTTTCATCAGAACCGATGCAGACTCACCCAAAAGGCTCGGGTGCGCTGGCAGGGTCACGGCGCACGCCGTACATGCATTTTCATGTGTTTCTGTCAATTTCAGTGTTATTGGGCCCAAACTAGTGGCTTTTCATCAGAACAGATGCAGACTCACCCCAAAGGCTCGGCTGCGCAGGGTCACGGCGCACGCCGTACATGCATTTTCATGTGTTTCTGTCAATTTCAGTGTTATTGGGCCCAAACTAGTGGCTTTTCATCAGAACCGATGCAGACTCACCCCAAAGGCTCGGCTGCGCAGGATCACGGCGCACGCCGTACATGCATTTTCATGTGTTTCTGTCAATTTCAGTGTTTTTGGGCCCAAACTAGTGGCTTTTCATCAGAACCGATGCAGACTCACCCAAAAGGCTCGGCTGCGCTGGCAGGGTCACGGCGCATGCCGTACATGCATTTTCATGTGTTTCTGTCAATTTCAGTGTTTTTGGGCCCAAACTAGTGGCTTTTCATCAGAACCGATGCAGACTCACCCAAAAGGCTCGGCTGCGCTGGCAGGGTCACGGCGCACGCCGTACATGCATTTTCATGTGTTTCTGTCAATTTCAGTGTTATTGGGCCCAAACCAGTCGCTTTTCATCAGAACCGATGCAGACTCAACCAAAAGGCTCGGCTGTGCTGGCAGGGTCACGGCGCACGCCGTACATGCATTTTCATGTGTTTCTGTCAATTTCAGTGTTATTGGGCCCAAACTAGTGGCTTTTCATCAGAACCGATGCAGACTCACCCCAAAGGCTCGGCTGCGCAGGATCACGGCGCACGCCGTACATGCATTTTCATGTGTTTCTGTCAATTTCAGTGTTATTGGGCCCAAACTAGTGGCTTTTCATCAGAACCGATGCAGACTCACCCAAAAGGCTCGGCTGCGCTGGCAGGGTCACGGCGCACGCCGTACATGCATTTTCATGTGTTTCTGTCAATTTCAGTGTTTTTGGGCCCAAACTAGTGGCTTTTCATCAGAACCGATGCAGACTCACCCAAAAGGCTCGGCTGCGCTGGCAGGGTCACGGCGCACGCCGTACATGCATTTTCATGTGTTTCTGTCAATTTCAGTGTTATTGGGCCCAAACTAGTGGCTTTTCATCAGAACAGATGCAGACTCACCCCAAAGGCTCGGCTGCGCAGGGTCACGGCGCACGCCGTACATGCATTTTCATGTGTTTCTGTCAATTTCAGTGTTATTGGGCCCAAACTAGTGGCTTTTCATCAGAACCGATGCAGACTCACCCCAAAGGCTCGGCTGCGCAGGATCACGGCGCACGCCGTACATGCATTTTCATGTGTTTCTGTCAATTTCAGTGTTATTGGGCCCAAACTAGTGGCTTTTCATCAGAACCGATGCAGACTCACCCAAAAGGCTCGGCTGCGCTGGCAGGGTCACGGCGCATGCCGTACATGCATTTTCATGTGTTTCTGTCAATTTCAGTGTTTTTGGGCCCAAACCAGTGGCTTTTCATCAGAACCGATGCAGACTCACCCAAAAGGCTCGGCTGCGCAGGATCACGGCGCACGCCGTACATGCATTTTCATGTGTTTCTGTCAATTTCAGTGTTATTGGGCCCAAACTAGTGGCTTTTCATCAGAACCGATGCAGACTCACCCCAAAGGCTCGGCTGCGCAGGGTCACGGCGCACGCCGTACATGCATTTTCATGTGTTTTTGTCAATTTCAGTGTTATTGGGCCCAAACCAGTCGCTTTTCATCAGAACCGATACAGACTCACCCAAAAGGCTCGGCTGCACTGGCAGGGTCACGGCTCACGCCGTACATGCATTTTCATGTGTTTCTGTCAATTTCAGTGTTATTGGGCCCAAACTAGTGGCTTTTCATCAGAACCGATGCAGACTCACCCCAAAGGCTCGGCTGCGCAGGATCACGGCGCACGCCGTACATGCATTTTCATGTGTTTCTGTCAATTTCAGTGTTATTGGGCCCAAACTAGTCGCTTTTCATCAGAACCGATGCAGACTCACCCCAAAGGCTCGGCTGCGCAGGGTCACGGCGCACGCCGTACATGCATTTTCATGTGTTTCTGTCAATTTCAGTGTTATTGGGCCCAAACCAGTCGCTTTTCATCAGAACCGATACAGACTCAGCCAAAAGGCTCGGCTGAACTGGCAGGGTCACGGCTCACGCCGTACATGCATTTTCATGTGTTTCTGTCAATTTCAGTGTTTTTGGGCCCAAACTAGTGGCTTTTCATCAGAACCGATGCAGACTCACCCAAAAGGCTCGGCTGCGCTGGCAGGGTCACGGCGCACGCCGTACATGCATTTTCATGTGTTTCTGTCAATTTCAGTGTTATTGGGCCCAAACTAGTGGCTTTTCATCAGAACCGATGCAGACTCACCCAAAAGGCTCGGCTGCGCTGGCAGGGTCACGGCGCACGCCGTACATGCATTTTCATGTGTTTCTGTCAATTTCAGTGTTATTGGGCCCAAACTAGTGGCTTTTCATCAGAACCGATGCAGACTCACCCCAAAGGCTCGGCTGCGCAGGGTCACGGCGCACGCCGTACATGCATTTTCATGTGTTTCTGTCAATTTCAGTGTTATTGGGCCCAAACCAGTCGCTTTTCATCAGAACCGATGCAGACTCAACCAAAAGGCTCGGCTGCGCTGGCAGGGTCACGGCGCATGCCGTACATGCATTTTCATGTGTTTCTGTCAATTTCAGTGTTATTGGGCCCAAACTAGTGGCTTTTCATCAGAACCGATGCAGACTCACCCTAAAGGCGCGGCTGCGCAGGATCACGGCGCACGCCGTACATGCATTTTCATGTGTTTCTGTCAATTTCAGTGTTATTGGGCCCAAACTAGTGGCTTTTCATCAGAACCGATGCAGACTCACCCAAAAGGCTCGGCTGCGCTGGCAGGGTCACGGCGCACGCCGTACATGCATTTTCATGTGTTTCTGTCAATTTCAGTGTTTTTGGGCCCAAACTAGTGGCTTTTCATCAGAACCGATGCAGACTCACCCAAAAGGCTCGGCTGCGCTGGCAGGGTCACGGCGCACGCCGTACATGCATTTTCATGTGTTTCTCTCAATTTCAGTGTTATTGGGCCCAAACTAGTGGCTTTTCATCAGAACCGATGCAGACTCACCCCAAAGGCTCGGCTGCGCAGGGTCACGGCGCACGCCGTACATGCATTTTCATGTGTTTCTGTCAATTTCAGTGTTATTGGGCCCAAACCAGTCGCTTTTCATCAGAACCGATGCAGACTCAACCAAAAGGCTCGGCTGCGCTGGCAGGGTCACGGCGCACGCCGTACATGCATTTTCATGTGTTTCTGTCAATTTCAGTGTTATTGGGCCCAAACTAGTGGCTTTTCATCAGAACCGATGCAGACTCACCCCAAAGGCTCGGCTGCGCAGGATCACGGCGCACGCCGTACATGCATTTTCATGTGTTTCTGTCAATTTCAGTGTTATTGGGCCCAAACTAGTGGCTTTTCATCAGAACCGATGCAGACTCACCCAAAAGGCTCGGCTGCGCTGGCAGGGTCACGGCGCACGCCGTACATGCATTTTCATGTGTTTCTGTCAATTTCAGTGTTATTGGGCCCAAACTAGTGGCTTTTCATCAGAACCGATGCAGACTCACCCCAAAGGCTCGGGTGCGCAGGATCACGGCGCACGCCGTACATGCATTTTCATGTGTTTCTGTCAATTTCAGTGTTATTGGGCCCAAACTAGTGGCTTTTCATCAGAACCGATGCAGACTCACCCAAAAGGCTCGGCTGCGCAGGGTCACGGCGCACGCCGTACATGCATTTTCATGTGTTTCTGTCAATTTCAGTGTTATTGGGCCCAAACCAGTCGCTTTTCATCAGAACCGATACAGACTCACCCAAAAGGCTCGGCTGCGCTGGCAGGGTCACGGCGCACGCCGTACATGCATTTTCATGTGTTTCTGTCAATTTCAGTGTTATTGGGCCCAAACTAGTGGCTTTTCATCAGAACCGATGCAGACTCACCCAAAAGGCTCGGCTGCGCTGGCAGGGTCACGGCGCACGCCGTACATGCATTTTCATGTGTTTCTGTCAATTTCAGTGTTTTTGGGCCCAAACTAGTGGCTTTTCATCAGAACCGATGCAGACTCACCCAAAAGGCTCGGCTGCGCTGGCAGGGTCACGGCGCACGCCGTACATGCATTTTCATATGTTTCTGTCAATTTCAGTGTTATTGGGCCCAAACTAGTGGCTTTTCATCAGAACCGATGCAGACTCACCCCAAAGGCTCGGCTGCGCAGGATCACGGCGCACGCCGTACATGCATTTTCATGTGTTTCTGTCAATTTCAGTGTTATTGGGCCCAAACTAGTGGCTTTTCATCAGAACCGATGCAGACTCACCCCAAAGGCTCGGCTGCGCAGGGTCACGGCGCACGCCGTACATGCATTTTCATGTGTTTCTGTCAATTTCAGTGTTATTGGGCCCAAACCTGTCGCTTTTCATCAGAACCGATACAGACTCACCCAAAAGGCTCGGCTGCACTGGCAGGGTCACGGCTCACGCCGTACATGCATTTTCATGTGTTTCTGTCAATTTCAGTGTTATTGGGCCTAAACTAGTGGCTTTTCATCAGAACCGATGCAGACTCACCCAAAAGGCTCGGCTGCGCTGGCAGGGTCACGGCGCACGCCGTACATGCATTTTCATGTGTTTCTGTCAATTTCAGTGTTTTTGGGCCCAAACTAGTGGCTTTTCATCAGAACCGATGCAGACTCACCCAAAAGGCTCGGCTGCGCTGGCAGGGTCACGGCGCACGCCGTACATGCATTTTCATGTGTTTCTGTCAATTTCAGTGTTATTGGGCCCAAACTAGTGGCTTTTCATCAGAACCGATGCAGACTCACCCAAAAGGCTCGGCTGCGCAGGGTCACGGCGCACGCCGTACATGCATTTTCATGTGTTTCTGTCAATTTCAGTGTTATTGGGCCCAAACCAGTCGCTTTTCATCAGAACCGATGCAGACTCACCCCAAAGGCTCGGCTGCGCAGGGTCACGGCGCACGCCGTACATGCATTTTCATGTGTTTCTGTCAATTTCAGTGTTATTGGGCCCAAACCAGTCGCTTTTCATCAGAACCGATACAGACTCAGCCAAAAGGCTCGGCTGAACTGGCAGGGTCACGGCTCACGCCGTACATGCATTTTCATGTGTTTCTGTCAATTTCAGTGTTTTTGGGCCCAAACTAGTGGCTTTTCATCAGAACCGATGCAGACTCACCCAAAAGGCTCGGCTGCGCTGGCAGGGTCACGGCGCACGCCGTACATGCATTTTCATGTGTTTCTGTCAATTTCAGTGTTATTGGGCCCAAACTAGTGGCTTTTCATCAGAACCGATGCAGACTCACCCAAAAGGCTCGGCTGCGCTGGCAGGGTCACGGCGCACGCCGTACATGCATTTTCATGTGTTTCTGTCAATTTCAGTGTTATTGGGCCCAAACTAGTGGCTTTTCATCAGAACCGATGCAGACTCACCCCAAAGGCTCGGCTGCGCAGGGTCACGGCGCACGCCGTACATGCATTTTCATGTGTTTCTGTCAATTTCAGTGTTATTGGGCCCAAACCAGTCGCTTTTCATCAGAACCGATGCAGACTCAACCAAAAGGCTCGGCTGCGCTGGCAGGGTCACGGCGCATGCCGTACATGCATTTTCATGTGTTTCTGTCAATTTCAGTGTTATTGGGCCCAAACTAGTGGCTTTTCATCAGAACCGATGCAGACTCACCCTAAAGGCGCGGCTGCGCAGGATCACGGCGCACGCCGTACATGCATTTTCATGTGTTTCTGTCAATTTCAGTGTTATTGGGCCCAAACTAGTGGCTTTTCATCAGAACCGATGCAGACTCACCCAAAAGGCTCGGCTGCGCTGGCAGGGTCACGGCGCACGCCGTACATGCATTTTCATGTGTTTCTGTCAATTTCAGTGTTTTTGGGCCCAAACTAGTGGCTTTTCATCAGAACCGATGCAGACTCACCCAAAAGGCTCGGCTGCGCTGGCAGGGTCACGGCGCACGCCGTACATGCATTTTCATGTGTTTCTCTCAATTTCAGTGTTATTGGGCCCAAACTAGTGGCTTTTCATCAGAACCGATGCAGACTCACCCCAAAGGCTCGGCTGCGCAGGGTCACGGCGCACGCCGTACATGCATTTTCATGTGTTTCTGTCAATTTCAGTGTTATTGGGCCCAAACCAGTCGCTTTTCATCAGAACCGATGCAGACTCAACCAAAAGGCTCGGCTGCGCTGGCAGGGTCACGGCGCACGCCGTACATGCATTTTCATGTGTTTCTGTCAATTTCAGTGTTATTGGGCCCAAACTAGTGGCTTTTCATCAGAACCGATGCAGACTCACCCCAAAGGCTCGGCTGCGCAGGATCACGGCGCACGCCGTACATGCATTTTCATGTGTTTCTGTCAATTTCAGTGTTATTGGGCCCAAACTAGTGGCTTTTCATCAGAACCGATGCAGACTCACCCAAAAGGCTCGGCTGCGCTGGCAGGGTCACGGCGCACGCCGTACATGCATTTTCATGTGTTTCTGTCAATTTCAGTGTTATTGGGCCCAAACTAGTGGCTTTTCATCAGAACCGATGCAGACTCACCCCAAAGGCTCGGGTGCGCAGGGTCACGGCGCACGCCGTACATGCATTTTCATGTGTTTCTGTCAATTTCAGTGTTATTGGGCCCAAACTAGTGGCTTATCATCAGAACCGATGCAGACTCACCCAAAAGGCTCGGCTGCGCAGGGTCACGGCGCACGCCGTACATGCATTTTCATGTGTTTCTGTCAATTTCAGTGTTATTGGGCCCAAACCAGTCGCTTTTCATCAGAACCGATACAGACTCACCCAAAAGGCTCGGCTGCGCTGGCAGGGTCACGGCGCACGCCGTACATGCATTTTCATGTGTTTCTGTCAATTTCAGTGTTATTGGGCCCAAACTAGTGGCTTTTCATCAGAACCGATGCAGACTCACCCAAAAGGCTCGGCTGCGCTGGCAGGGTCACGGCGCACGCCGTACATGCATTTTCATGTGTTTCTGTCAATTTCAGTGTTTTGTTATTGGGCCCAAACTAGTGGCTTTTCATCAGAAACGGAGGAGACTCACCCCAAAGGCTCGGCTGCGCAGGGTCACGGCGCACGCCGTAAATGCATTTTCATGTGTTTCTGTCAATTTCAGTGTTATTGGGCCCAAACTAGTGGCTTTTCATCAGAACCGATGCAGACTCACCCCAAAGGCTCGGCTGCGCAGGATCACGGCGCACGCCGTACATGCATTTTCATGTGTTTCTGTCAATTTCAGTGTTATTGGGCCCAAACTAGTGGCTTTTCATCAGAACCGATGCAGACTCACCCAAAAGGCTCGGCTGCGCAGGGTCACGGCGCACGCCGTACATGCATTTTCATGTGTTTCTGTCAATTTCAGTGTTATTGGGCCCAAGCCAGTCGCTTTTCATCAGAACCGATACAGACTCACCCAAAAGGCTCGGCTGCACTGGCAGGGTCACGGCTCACGCCGTACATGCATTTTCATGTGTTTCTGTCAATTTCAGTGTTTTTTGGCCCAAACTAGTGGCTTTTCATCAGAACCGATGCAGACTCACCCAAAGGCTCGGCTGCGCTGGCAGGGTCACGGCGCACGCCGTACATGCATTTTCATGTGTTTCTGTCAATTTCAGTGTTTTTGGGCCCAAACTAGTGGCTTTTCATCAGAACCGATGCAGACTCACCCAAAAGGCTCGGCTGCGCTGGCAGGGTCACGGCGCACGCCGTACATGCATTTTCATGTGTTTCTGTCAATTTCAGTGTTATTGGGCCCAAACTAGTGGCTTTTCATCAGAACCGATGCAGACTCACCCCAAAGGCTCGGCTGCGCAGGGTCACGGCGCACGCCGTACATGCATTTTCATGTGTTTCTGTCAATTTCAGTGTTATTGGGCCCAAACCAGTCGCTTTTCATCAGAACCGATGCAGACTCACCCAAAAGGCTCGGCTGCACTGGCAGGGTCACGGCTCACACCGTACATGCATTTTCATGTGTTTCTGTCAATTTCAGTGTTTTTGGGCCCAAACTAGTGGCTTTTCATCAGAACCGATGCAGACTCACCCAAAAGGCTCGGCTGCGCTGGCGGGGTCACGGCGCACGCCGTACATGCATTTTCATGTGTTTCTGTCAATTTCAGTGTTTTTGGGCCCAAACTAGTGGCTTTTCATCAGAACCGATGCAGACTCACCCAAAAGGCTCGGCTGCGCTGGCAGGGTCACGGCGCACGCCGTACATGCATTTTCATGTGTTTCTGTCAATTTCAGTGTTATTGGGCCCAAACTAGTGGCTTTTCATCAGAACCGATGCAGACTCACCCAAAAGGCTCGGCTGCGCTGGCAGGGTCACGGCGCACGCCGTACATGCATTTTCATGTGTTTCTGTCAATTTCAGTGTTTTTGGGCCCAAACTAGTGGCTTTTCATCAGAACCGATGCAGACTCACCCAAAAGGCTCGGCTGCGCTGGCAGGGTCACGGCGCACGCCGTACATGCATTTTCATGTGTTTCTGTCAATTTCAGTGTTATTGGGCCCAAACTAGTGGCTTTTCATCAGAACCGATGCAGACTCACCCCAAAGGCTCGGCTGCGCAGGATCACGGCGCACGCCGTACATGCATTTTCATGTGTTTCTGTCAATTTCAGTGTTATTGGGCCCAAACTAGTGGCTTTTCATCAGAACCGATGCAGACTCACCCAAAAGGCTCGGCTGCACTGGCAGGGTCTCGGCTCACGCCGTACATGCATTTTCATGTGTTTCTGTCAATTTCAGTGTTTTTGGGCCCAAACTAGTGGCTTTTCATCAGAACCGATGCAGACTCACCCAAAAGGCTCGGCTGCGCTGGCAGGGTCACGGCGCACGCCGTACATGCATTTTCATGTGTTTCTGTCAATTTCAGTGTTATTGGGCCCAAACTAGTGGCTTTTCATCAGAACCGATGCACACTCACCCCAAAGGCTCGGCTGCGCAGGGTCACGGCGCACGCCGCACATGCATTTTCATGTGTTTCTGTCAATTTCAGTGTTATTGGGCCCAAACTAGTGGCTTTTCATCAGAACCGATGCAGACTCACCCAAAAGGCTCGGCTGCGCTGGCAGGGTCACGGCGCACGCCGTACATGCATTTTCATGTGTTTCTGTCAATTTCAGTGTTATTGGGCCCAAACCAGTCGCTTTTCATCAGAACCGATGCAGACTCACCCAAAAGGCTCGGCTGCGCTGGCAGGGTCACGGCGCACGCCGTACATGCATTTTCATGTGTTTCTGTCAATTTCAGTGTTATTGGGCCCAAACTAGTGGCTTTTCATCATAACCGATGCAGACTCACCCCAAAGGCTCGGCTGCGCATGATCACGGCGCACGCCGTACATGCATTTTCATGTGTTTCTGTCAATTTCAGTGTTATTGGGCCCAAACTATTGGCTTTTCATCAGAACCGATGCAGACTCACCCCAAAGGCTCGGCTGCGCAGGGTCACGGCGCACGCCGTACATGCATTTTCATGTGTTTCTGTCAATTTCAGTGTTATTGGGCCCAAACCAGTCGCTTTTCATCAGAACCGATACAGACTCACCCAAAAGGCTCGGCTGCACTGGCAGGGTCACGGCTCACGCCGTACATGCATTTTCATGTGTTTCTGTCAATTTCAGTGTTTTTGGGCCCAAACTAGTGGCTTTTCATCAGAACCGATGCAGACTCAACCAAAAGGCTCGGCTGCGCTGGCAGGGTCACGGCGCACGCCGTACATGCATTTTCATGTGTTTCTGTCAATTTCAGTGTTTTTGGGCCCAAACTAGTGGCTTTTCATCAGAACCGATGCAGACTCACCCAAAAGGCTCGGCTGCGCAGGATCACGGCGCACGCCGTACATGCATTTTCATGTGTTTCTGTCAATTTCAGTGTTATTGGGCCCAAACTAGTGGCTTTTCATCAGAACGGATGCAGACTCACCCAAAAGGCTCGGCTGCGCTGGCAGGGTCACGGCGCACGCCGTACATGTATTTTCATGTGTTTCTGTCAATTTCAGTGTTATTGGGCCCAAACTAGTGGCTTTTCATCAGAAACGGAGGAGACTCACCCCAAAGGCTCGGCTGCGCAGGGTCACGGCGCACGCCGTAAATGCATTTTCATGTGTTTCTGTCAATGTTTTCTGTCAATTTCTGTCAGTTTTCCCAAACTAGTGGCTTTTCATCAGAACGGATGCAGACTCACCCAAAAGGCTCGGCTGCGCTGGCAGGGTCACGGCGCACGCCGTACATGTATTTTCATGTGTTTCTGTCAATTTCAGTGTTATTGGGCCCAAACTAGTGGCTTTTCATCAGAAACGGAGGAGACTCACCCCAAAGGCTCGGCTGCGCAGGGTCACGGCGCACGCCGTAAATGCATTTTCATGTGTTTCTGTCAATTTCAGTGTTATTGGGCCCAAACTAGTGGCTTTTCATCAGAACCGATGCAGACTCACCCCAAAGGCTCGGCTGCGCAGGATCACGGCGCACGCCGTACATGCATTTTCATGTGTTTCTGTCAATTTCAGTGTTATTGGGCCCAAACTAGTGGCTTTTCATCAGAACCGATGCAGACTCACCCCAAAGGCTCGGCTGCGCAGGGTCACGGCGCACGCCGTACATGCATTTTCATGTGTTTCTGTCAATTTCAGTGTTATTGGGCCCAAGCCAGTCGCTTTTCATCAGAACCGATACAGACTCACCCAAAAGGCTCGGCTGCACTGGCAGGGTCACGGCTCACGCCGTACATGCATTTTCATGTGTTTCTGTCAATTTCAGTGTTTTTTGGCCCAAACTAGTGGCTTTTCATCAGAACCGATGCAGACTCACCCAAAAGGCTCGGCTGCGCTGGCAGGGTCACGGCGCACGCCGTACATGCATTTTCATGTGTTTCTGTCAATTTCAGTGTTTTTGGGCCCAAACTAGTGGCTTTTCATCAGAACCGATGCAGACTCACCCAAAAGGCTCGGCTGCGCTGGCAGGGTCACGGCGCACGCCGTACATGCATTTTCATGTGTTTCTGTCAATTTCAGTGTTATTGGGCCCAAACTAGTGGCTTTTCATCAGAACCGATGCAGACTCACCCCAAAGGCTCGGCTGCGCAGGGTCACGGCGCACGCCGTACATGCATTTTCATGTGTTTCTGTCAATTTCAGTGTTATTGGGCCCAAACCAGTCGCTTTTCATCAGAACCGATGCAGACTCACCCAAAAGGCTCGGCTGCACTGGCAGGGTCACGGCTCACACCGTACATGCATTTTCATGTGTTTCTGTCAATTTCAGTGTTTTTGGGCCCAAACTAGTGGCTTTTCATCAGAACCGATGCAGACTCACCCAAAAGGCTCGGCTGCGCTGGCGGGGTCACGGCGCACGCCGTACATGCATTTTCATGTGTTTCTGTCAATTTCAGTGTTTTTGGGCCCAAACTAGTGGCTTTTCATCAGAACCGATGCAGACTCACCCAAAAGGCTCGGCTGCGCTGGCAGGGTCACGGCGCACGCCGTACATGCATTTTCATGTGTTTCTGTCAATTTCAGTGTTATTGGGCCCAAACTAGTGGCTTTTCATCAGAACCGATGCAGACTCACCTCAAAGGCTCGGCTGCGCAGGATCACGGCGCATGCCGTACATGCATTTTCATGTGTTTCTGTCAACTTCAGTGTTATTGGGCCCAAACTAGTGGCTTTTCATCAGAACCGATGCAGACTCACCCAAAAGGCTCGGCTGCGCTGGCAGGGTCACGGCGCACGCCGTACATGCATTTTCATGTGTTTCTGTCAATTTCAGTGTTATTGGGCCCAAACCAGTCGCTTTTCATCAGAACCGATACAGACTCACCCAAAAGGCTCGGCTGCGCTGGCAGGGTTACGGCGCACGCCGTACATGCATTTTCATGTGTTTCTGTCAATTTCAGTGTTTTTGGGCCCAAACTAGTGGCTTTTCATCAGAACCGATGCAGACTCACCCAAAAGGCTCGGCTGCGCTGGCAGGGTCACGGCGCACGCCGTACATGCATTTTCATGTGTTTCTGTCAATTTCAGTGTTATTGGGCCCAAACTAGTGGCTTTTCATCAGAACCGATGCAGACTCACCCCAGAGGCTCGGCTGCGCAGGGTCACGGCGCACGCCGTACATGCATTTTCATGTGTTTCTGTCAATTTCAGTGTTATTGGGCCCAAACCAGTCGCTTTTCATCAGAACCGATGCAGACTCAACCAAAAGGCTCGGCTGCGCTGGCAGGGTCACGGCGCACGCCGTACATGCATTTTCATGTGTTTCTGTCAATTTCAGTGTTATTGGGCCCAAACTAGTGGCTTTTCATCAGAACCGATGCAGACTCACCCAAAAGGCTCGGCTGCGCTGGCAGGGTCACGGCGCACACCGTACATGCATTTTCATGTGTTTCTGTCAATTTCAGTGTTATTGGGCCCAAACTAGTGGCTTTTCATCAGAACCTATGCAGACTCACCCAAAAGGCTCGGCTGCGCTGGCAGGGTCACGGCGCACGCCGTACATGCATTTTCATGTGTTTTTGTCAATTTCAGTGTTATTGGGCCCAAACTAGTGGCTTTTCATCAGAACCGATGCAGACTCACCCAAAAGGCTCGGCTGCGCTGGCAGGGTCACGGCGCACACCGTACATGCATTTTCATGTGTTTCTGTCAATTTCAGTGTTATTGGGCCCAAACTAGTGGCTTTTCATCAGAACCTATGCAGACTCACCCAAAAGGCTCGGCTGCGCTGGCAGGGTCACGGCGCACGCCGTACATGCATTTTCATGTGTTTTTGTCAATTTCAGTGTTTTTGGGCCCAAACTAGTGGCTTTTCATCAGAACCGATGCAGACTCACCCCAAAGGCTCGGCTGCGCAGGGTCACGGCGCACGCCGTACATGCATTTTCATGTGTTTCTGTCAATTTCAGTGTTATTGGGCCCAAACCAGTCGCTTTTCATCAGAACCGATGCAGACTCACCCAAAAGGCTCAGCTGTGCTGGCAGGGTCACGGCGCACGCCGTACATGCATTTTCATGTGTTTCTGTCAATTTCAGTGTTATTGGGCCCAAACTAGTGGCTTTTCATCAGAACCGATGCAGACTCACCCAAAAGGCTCGGCTGCGCAGGATCACGGCGCACGCCGTACATGCATTTTCATGTGTTTCTGTCAATTTCAGTGTTATTGGGCCCAAACTAGTGGCTTTTCATCAGAACCGATGCAGACTCACCCAAAAGCCTCGGCTGCGCTGGCAGGGTCACGGCGCACACCGCACATGCATTTTCATGTGTTTCTGTCAATTTCAGTGTTATTGGGCCCAAACTAGTGGCTTTTCATCAGAACCGATGCAGACTCACCCAAAAGGTTCGGCTGCGCAGGGTCATGGCGCACGCCGTACATGCATTTTCATGTGTTTTTGTCAATTTCAGTGTTATTGGGCCCAAACTAGTGGCTTTTCATCAGAACCGATGCAGACTCACCCAAAAGGCTCGGCTGCGCAGGATCACGGCGCACGCCGAACATGCATTTTCATGTGTTTCTGTCAATTTCAGTGTTATTGGGCCCAAACTAGTGGCTTTTCATCAGAACCGATGCAGACTCACCCAAAAGGCTCGGCTGTGCTGGCAGGGTCAGGGCGCACACCGTACATGCATTTTCATGTGTTTCTGTCAATTTCAGTGTTATTGGGCCCAAACTAGTGGCTTTTCATCAGAACCGATGCAGACTAACCCAAAAGGCTCGGCTGCGCAGGGTCACGGCGCACGCCGTACATGCATTTTCATGTGTTTTTGTCAATTTCAGTGTTATTGGGCCCAAACTAGTGGCTTTTCATCAGAACCGATGCAGACTCACCCAAAAGGCTCGGCTGCGCAGGGTCACGGCGCACGCCGTACATGCATTTTCATGTGTTTTTGTCAATTTCAGTGTTATTGGGCCCAAACTAGTGGCTTTTCATCAGAACCGATGCAGACTCACCCAAAAGGCTCGGCTGCGCTGGCAGGGTCACGGCGCACGCCGTACATGGATTTTCATGTGTTTCTGTCAATTTCAGTGTTATTGGGCCCAAACTAGTGGCTTTTCATCAGAACCGATGCAGACTCACCCAAAAGGCTCGGCTGCGCTGGCAGGGTCACGGCGCACGCCGTACATGCATTTTCATGTGTTTCTGTCAATTTCAGTGTTATTGGGCCCAAACTAGTGGCTTTTCATCAGAACCGATGCAGACTGACCCAAAAGGCTCGGCTGCGCTGGCAGGGTCACGGCGCACGCCGTACATGGATTTTCATGTGTTTCTGTCAATTTCAGTGTTATTGGGCCCAAACTAGTGGCTTTTCATCAGAACCGATGCAGACTCACCCAAAAGGCTCGGCTGCGCTGGCAGGGTCACGGCGCACGCCGTACATGTATTTTCATGTGCTTCTGTCAATTTCAGTGTTATTGGGCCCAAACTAGTGGCTTTTCATCAGAACCGATGCAGACTCATCCAAAAGGCTCGGCTGTGCTGGCAGGGTCAGGGCGCACGCCGTACATGCATTTTCATGTGTTTCTGTCAATTTCAGTGTTATTGGGCCCAATTGGGCCCAAACTAGTGGCTTTTCATCAGAACCGATGCAGACTCATCCAAAAGGCTCGGCTGCGCTGGCAGGGTCACGACGCACGCCGTACATGCATTTTCATGTGTTTCTGTCAATTTCAGTGTTATTGGGCGCAAACTAGTGGCTTTTCATCAGAACCGATGCAGACTCACCCAAAAGGCTCAGCTGCGCTGGCAGGGTCACGGCGCACGCCGTACATGCATTTTCATGTGTTTCTGTCAATTTCAGTGTTTTTGGGCCCAAACTAGTGGCTTTTCATCAGAACCGATGCAGACTCACCCAAAAGGCTCGGCTGCGCTGGCAGGGTCACGGCGCACGCCGTACATGCATTTTCATGTGTTTCTGTCAATTTCAGTGTTATTGGGCCCAAACTAGTGGCTTTTCATCAGAACCGATGCAGACTCACCCCAAAGGCTCGGCTGCGCAGGATCACGGCGCACGCCGTACATGCATTTTCATGTGTTTCTGTCAATTTCAGTGTTATTGGGCCCAAACTAGTGGCTTTTCATCAGAACCGATGCAGACTCACCCCAAAGGCTCGGCTGCGCAGGGTCACGGCGCACGCCGTACATGCATTTTCATGTGTTTCTGTCAATTTCAGTGTTATTGGGCCCAAACTAGTGGCTTTTCATCAGAACCGATGCAGACTCACCCCAAAGGCTCGGCTGCGCAGGGTCACGGCGCACGCCGTACATGCATTTTCATGTGTTTCAGTCAATTTCAGTGTTTTTGGGCCCAAACCAGTCGCTTTTCATCAGAACCGATACAGACTCAACCAAAAGGCTCGGCTGCGCTGGCAGGGTCACGGCGCACGCCGTACATGCATTTTCATGTGTTTCTGTCAATTTCAGTGTTATTGGGCCCAAACTAGTGGCTTTTCATCAGAACCGATGCAGACTCACCCAAAAGGCTCCGCTACGCTGGCAGGGTCACGGCGCACGCCGTACATGTATTTTCATGTGCTTCTGTCAATTTCAGTGTTATTGGGCCCAAACTAGTGGCTTTTCATCAGAACCGATGCAGACTCACCCAAAAGGCTCGGCTGCGCTGGCAGGGTCAGGGCACACGCCGTACATGCATTTTCATGTGTTTCTGTCAATTTCAGTGTTTTTGGGCCCAAACCAGTCGCTTTTCATCAGAACCGATGCAGACTCACCCAAAAGGCTCGGCTGCGCTGGCAGGGTCACGGCGCACGCCGTACATGCATTTTCATGTGTTTCTCTCAATTTCAGTGTTTTTTGGCCCAAACTAGTGGCTTTTCATCAGAACCGATGCAGTCTCATCCAAAAGGCTCGGCTGCGCTGGCAGGGTCACGACGCACGCCGTACATGCATTTTCATGTGTTTCTGTCAATTTCAGTGTTATTGGGCGCAAACTAGTGGCTTTTCATCAGAACCGATGCAGACTCACCCAAAAGGCTCGGCTGCGCTGGCAGGGTCACGGCGCACGCCGTACATGCATTTTCATGTGTTTCTGTCAATTTCAGTGTTATTGGGCCCAAACTAGTGGCTTTTCATCAGAACCGATGCAGACTCACCCAAAAGGCTCAGCTGCGCAGGGTCACGGCGCACGCCGTACATGCATTTTCATGTGTTTCTGTCAATTTCAGTGTTATTGGGCCCAAACTAGTGGCTTTTCATCAGAACCGATGCAGACTCACCCCAAAGGCTCGGCTGCGCTGGCAGTGTCACGGCGCACGCCGTACATGTATTTTCATGTGTTTCTGTCAATTTCAGTGTTATTGGGCCCAAACTAGTGGCTTTTCATCAGAACCGATGCAGACTCACCCAAAAGGCTCGGCTGCGCAGGGTCACGGCGCACGCCGTACATGCATTTTCATGTGTTTCTGTCAATTTCAGTGTTATTGGGCCCAAACCAGTCGCTTTTCATCAGAACCGATACAGACTCAACCAAAAGGCTCGGCTGCGCTGGCAGGGTCACGGCGCACGCCGTACATGCATTTTCATGTGTTTCTGTCAATTTCAGTGTTATTGGGCCCAAACTAGTGGCTTTTCATCAGAACCGATGCAGACTCACCCAAAAGGCTCGGCTGCGCTGGCAGGGTCACGGCGCACGCCGTACATGTATTTTCATGTGTTTCTGTCAATTTCAGTGTTATTGGGCCCAAACTAGTGGCTTTTCATCAGAACCGATGCAGACTCACCCAAAAGGCTCGGCTGCGCTGGCAGGGTCACGGCGCACGCCGTACATGCATTTTCATGTGTTTCTGTCAATTTCAGTGTTATTGGGCCCAAACCAGTCGCTTTTCATCAGAACCGATACAGACTCACCCAAAAGGCTCGGCTGCGCTGGCAGGGTCACGGCGCACGCCGTACATGCATTTTCATGTGTTTCTGTCAATTTCAGTGTTATTGGGCCCAAACTAGTGGCTTTTCATCAGAACCGATGCAGACTCACCCAAAAGGCTCGGCTGCGCTGGCAGGGTCACGGCGCACGCCGTACATGTATTTTCATGTGTTTCTGTCAATTTCAGTGTTATTGGGCCCAAACTAGTGGCTTTTCATCAGAACCGATGCAGACTCACCCAAAAGGCTCGGCTGTGCTGGCAGGGTCAGGGCGCACGCCGTACATGCATTTTCATGTGTTTCTGTCAATTTCAGTGTTTTTGGGCCCAAACCAGTCGCTTTTCATCAGAACCGATGCAGACTCACCCAAAAGGCTCGGCTGCGCTGGCAGGGTCACGGCGCACGCCGTACATGCATTTTCATGTGTTTCTGTCAATTTCAGTGTTATTGGGCCCAAACTAGTGGCTTTTCATCAGAACCGATGCAGACTCACCCAAAAGGCTCAGCTGCGCAGGGTCACGGCGCACGCCGTACATGCATTTTCATGTGTTTCTGTCAATTTCAGTGTTATTGGGCCCAAACTAGTGGCTTTTCATCAGAACCGATGCAGACTCACCCCAAAGGCTCGGCTGCGCTGGCAGTGTCACGGCGCACGCCGTACATGTATTTTCATGTGTTTCTGTCAATTTCAGTGTTATTGGGCCCAAACTAGTGGCTTTTCATCAGAACCGATGCAGACTCACCCAAAAGGCTCGGCTGCGCAGGGTCACGGCGCACGCCGTACATGCATTTTCATGTGTTTCTGTCAATTTCAGTGTTATTGGGCCCAAACCAGTCGCTTTTCATCAGAACCGATACAGACTCAACCAAAAGGCTCGGCTGCGCTGGCAGGGTCACGGCGCACGCCGTACATGCATTTTCATGTGTTTCTGTCAATTTCAGTGTTATTGGGCCCAAACTAGTGGCTTTTCATCAGAACCGATGCAGACTCACCCAAAAGGCTCGGCTGCGCTGGCAGGGTCACGGCGCACGCCGTACATGCATTTTCATGTGTTTCTGTCAATTTCAGTGTTATTGGGCCCAAACTAGTGGCTTTTCATCAGAACCGATGCAGACTCACCCAAAAGGCTCAGCTGCGCAGGGTCACGGCGCACGCCGTACATGCATTTTCATGTGTTTCTGTCAATTTCAGTGTTATTGGGCCCAAACTAGTGGCTTTTCATCAGAACCGATGCAGACTCACCCCAAAGGCTCGGCTGCGCTGGCAGGGTCACGGCGCACGCCGTACATGCATTTTCATGTGTTTCTGTCAATTTCAGTGTTATTGGGCCCAAACTAGTGGCTTTTCATCAGAACCGATGCAGACTCACCCAAAAGGCTCGGCTGCGCTGGCAGGGTCACGGCGCACGCCGTACATGTATTTTCATGTGTTTCTGTCAATTTCAGTGTTATTGGGCCCAAACTAGTGGCTTTTCATCAGAACCGATGCAGACTCACCCAAAAGGCTCGGCTGCGCTGGCAGGGTCACGGCGCACGCCGTACATGCATTTTCATGTGTTTCTGTCAATTTCAGTGTTATTGGGCCCAAACCAGTCGCTTTTCATCAGAACCGATACAGACTCAACCAAAAGGCTCGGCTGCGCTGGCAGGGTCACGGCGCACGCCGTACATGCATTTTCATGTGTTTCTGTCAATTTCAGTGTTATTGGGCCCAAACTAGTGGCTTTTCATCAGAACCGATGCAGACTCACCCAAAAGGCTCGGCTGCGCTGGCAGGGTCACGGCGCACGCCGTACATGTATTTTCATGTGTTTCTGTCAATTTCAGTGTTATTGGGCCCAAACTATTGGCTTTTCATCAGAACCGATGCAGACTCACCCAAAAGGCTCGGCTGCGCTGGCAGGGTCACGGCGCACGCCGTACATGTATTTTCATGTGCTTCTGTCAATTTCAGTGTTATTGGGCCCAAACCAGTGGCTTTTCATCAGAACCGATGCAGACTCACCCAAAAGGCTCGGCTGTGCTGGCAGGGTCAGGGCGCACGCCGTACATGCATTTTCATGTGTTTCTGTCAATTTCAGTGTTTTTGGGCCCAAACTAGTGGCTTTTCATCAGAACCGATGCAGACTCACCCCAAAGGCTCGGCTGCGCAGGGTCACGACGCACGCCGTACATGCATTTTCATGTGTTTCTGTCAATTTCAGTGTTATTGGGCCCAAACTAGTGGCTTTTCATCAGAACCGATGCAGACTCACCCCAAAGGCTCGGCTGCGCAGGATCACGGCGCACGCCGTACATGCATTTTCATGTGTTTCTGTCAATTTCAGTGTTATTGGGCCCAAACTAGTGGCTTTTCATCAGAACCGATGCAGACTCACCCAAAAGGCTCGGCTGCGCAGGGTCACGGCGCACGCCGTACATGCATTTTCATGTGTTTCTATCAATTTCAGTGTTATTGGGCCCAAACCAGTCGCTTTTCATCAGAACCGATACAGACTCAACCAAAAGGCTCGGCTGCGCTGGCAGGGTCACGGCGCACGCCGTACATGCATTTTCATGTGTTTCTGTCAATTTCAGTGTTATTGGGCCCAAACTAGTGGCTTTTCATCAGAACCGATGCAGACTCACCCCAAAGGCTCGGCTGCGCTGGCAGGGTCACGGCGCACGCCGTACATGCATTTTCATGTGTTTCTGTCAATTTCAGTGTTATTGGGCGCAAACTAGTGGCTTTTCATCAGAACCGATGCAGACTCACCCCAAAGGCTCGGCTGCGCAGGATCACGGCGCACGCCGTACATGCATTTTCATGTGTTTCTGTCAATTTCAGTGTTATTGGGCGCAAACTAGTGGCTTTTCATCAGAACCGATGCAGACTCACCCCAAAGGCTCGGCTGCGCAGGATCACGGCGCACGCCGTACATGCATTTTCATGTGTTTCTGTCAATTTCAGTGTTATTGGGCCCAAACTAGTGGCTTTTCATCAGAACCGATGCAGACTCACCCAAAAGGCTCGGCTGCGCAGGGTCACGGCGCACGCCGTACATGCATTTTCATGTGTTTCTGTCAATTTCAGTGTTATTGGGCCCAAACTAGTGGCTTTTCATCAGAACCGATACAGACTCAACCAAAAGGCTCGGCTGCGCTGGCAGGGTCACGGCGCACGCCGTACATGTATTTTCATGTGTTTCTGTCAATTTCAGTGTTATTGGGCCCAAACTAGTGGCTTTTCATCAGAACCAATGCAGACTCACCCCAAAGGCTCGGCTGCGCTGGCAGGGTCACGGCGCACGCCGTACATGCATTTTCATGTGTTTCTCTCAATTTCAGTGTTTTTGGGCCCAAACTAGTGGCTTTTCATCAGAACCGATGCAGACTCATCCAAAAGGCTGGGCTGCGCTGGCAGGGTCACGACGCACGCCGTACATGCATTTTCATGTGTTTCTGTCAATTTCAGTGTTATTGGGCGCAAACTAGTGGCTTTTCATCAGAACCGATGCAGACTCACCCAAAAGGCTCGGCTGCGCTGGCAGGGTCACGGCGCACGCCGTACATGCATTTTCATGTGTTTCTGTCAATTTCAGTGTTTTTGGGCCCAAACTAGTGGCTTTTCATCAGAACCGATGCAGACTCACCCAAAAGGCTCGGCTGCGCTGGCAGGGTCACGGCGCACGCCGTACATGCATTTTCATGTGTTTCTGTCAATTTCAGTGTTATTGGGCCCAAACTAGTGGCTTTTCATCAGAACCGATGCAGACTCACCCCAAAGGCTCGGCTGCGCAGGATCACGGCGCACGCCGTACATGCATTTTCATGTGTTTCTGTCAATTTCAGTGTTATTGGGCCCAAACTAGTGGCTTTTCATCAGAACCGATGCAGACTCACCCCAAAGGCTCGGCTGCGCAGGGTCACGGCGCACGCCGTACATGCATTTTCATGTGTTTCTGTCAATTTCAGTGTTATTGGGCCCAAACTAGTGGCTTTTCATCAGAACCGATGCAGACTCACCCCAAAGGCTCGGCTGCGCAGGGTCACGGCGCACGCCGTACATGCATTTTCATGTGTTTCTGTCAATTTCAGTGTTATTGGGCCCAAACTAGTGGCTTTTCATCAGAAACGATACAGACTCAACCAAAAGGCTCGGCTGCGCTGGCAGGGTCACGGCGCACGCCGTACATGTATTTTCATGTGCTTCTGTCAATTTCAGTGTTATTGGGCCCAAACTAGTGGCTTTTCATCAGAACCGATGCAGACTCACCCAAAAGACTCGGCTGTGCTGGCAGGGTCAGGGCGCACGCCGTACATGCATTTTCATGTGTTTCTGTCAATTTCAGTGTTTTTGGGCCAAAACCAGTCGCTTTTCATCAGAACCGATGCAGACTCACCCAAAAGGCTCGGCTGCGCTGGCAGGGTCACGGCGCACGCCGTACATGCATTTTCATGTGTTTCTCTCAATTTCAGTGTTTTTGGGCCCAAACTAGTGGCTTTTCATCAGAACCGATGCAGACTCACCCCAAAGGCTCGGCTGCGCAGGATCACGGCGCACGCCGTACATGCATTTTCATGTGTTTCTGTCAATTTCAGTGTTATCGGGCCCAAACTAGTGGCTTTTCATCAGAACCGATGCAGACTCACCCAAAAGGCTCGGCTGCGCTGGCAGGGTCACGGCGCACGCCATACATGCATTTTCATGTGTTTCTGTCAATTTCAGTGTTATTGGGCCCAAACTAGTGGCTTTTCATCAGAACCGATGCAGACTCACCCCAAAGGCTCGGCTGCGCTGGCAGGGTCACGGCGCACGCCGTACATGCATTTTCATGTGTTTCTCTCAATTTCAGTGTTTTTGGGCCCAAACTAGTGGCTTTTCATCAGAACCGATGCAGACTCATCCAAAAGGCTCGGCTGCGCTGGCAGGGTCACGACGCACGCCGTACATGCATTTTCATGTGTTTCTGTCAATTTCAGTGTTATTGGGCCCAAACTAGTGGCTTTTCATCAGAACCGATGCAGACTCACCCCAAAGGCTCGGCTGCGCAGGATCACGGCGCACGCCGTACATGCATTTTCATGTGTTTCTGTCAATTTCAGTGTTATTGGGCCCAAACTAGTGGCTTTTCATCAGAACCGATGCAGACTCACCCAAAAGGCTCGGCTGCGCAGGGTCACGGCGCACGCCGTACATGCATTTTCATGTGTTTCTATCAATTTCAGTGTTATTGGGCCCAAACCAGTCGCTTTTCATCAGAACCGATACAGACTCAACCAAAAGGCTCGGCTGCGCTGGCAGGGTCACGGCGCACGCCGTACATGCATTTTCATGTGTTTCTGTCAATTTCAGTGTTATTGGGCCCAAACTAGTGGCTTTTCATCAGAACCGATGCAGACTCACCCCAAAGGCTCGGCTGCGCTGGCAGGGTCACGGCGCACGCCGTACATGCATTTTCATGTGTTTCTGTCAATTTCAGTGTTATTGGGCGCAAACTAGTGGCTTTTCATCAGAACCGATGCAGACTCACCCCAAAGGCTCGGCTGTGCAGGATCACGTCGCACGCCGTACATGCATTTTCATGTGTTTCTGTCAATTTCAGTGTTATTGGGCCCAAACTAGTGGCTTTTCATCAGAACCGATGCAGACTCACCCAAAAGGCTCGGCTGCGCAGGGTCACGGCGCACGCCGTACATGCATTTTCATGTGTTTCTCTCAATTTCAGTGTTTTTGGGCCCAAACTAGTGGCTTTTCATCACTCACCCAAAAGGCTCGGCTGCGCTGGCAGGGTCACGGCGCACGCCATACATGCATTTTCATGTGTTTCTGTCAATTTCAGTGTTATTGGGCCCAAACCAGTCGCTTTTCATCAGAACCGATGCAGACTCACCCAAAAGGCTCGGCTGCGCAGGGTCACGGCGTACGCCGTACATGCATTTTCATGTGTTTTTGTCAATTTCAGTGTTATTGGGCCCAAACTAGTGGCTTTTCATCAGAACCGATGCAGACTCACCCCAAAGGCTCGGCTGCGCCGTGTCACGGCGCACGCCGTACATGCATTTTCATGTGTTTCTGTCAATTTCAGTGTTATTGGGCCCAAACCAGTCGCTTTTCATCAGAACCAATGCAGACTCACCCAAAAGGCTCGGCTGTGCTGGCAGGGTCAGGGCGCACGCCGTACATGCATTTTCATGTGTTTCTGTCAATTTCAGTGTTATTGGGCCCAAACTAGTGGCTTTTCATCAGAACCGATGCAGACTCACCCAAAAGGCTCGGCTGCGCTGGCAGGGTCACGGCGCACGCCGTACATGCATTTTCATGTGTTTCTGTCAATTTCAGTGTTATTGGGCCCAAACTAGTGGCTTTTCATCAGAACCGATGCAGACTCACCCAAAAGGCTCGGCTGCGCTGGCAGGGTCACGGCGCACGCCGTACATGTATTTTCATGTGTTTCTGTCAATTTCAGTGTTTTTGGGCCCAAACCAGTCGCTTTTCATCAGAACCGATGCAGACTCACCCAAAAGGATCGGCTGCGCTGGCAGGGTCACGGCGCACGCCGTACATGCATTTTCATGTGTTTCTGTCAATTTCAGTGTTATTGGGCCCAAACTAGTGGCTTTTCATCAGAACCGATGCAGACTCACCCAAAAGGCTCGGCTGCGCTGGCAGGGTCACGGCGCACGCCGTACATGTATTTTCATGTGTTTCTGTCAATTTCAATGTTATTGGGCCCAAACTAGTGGCTTTTCATCAGAACCGATGCAGACTCACCCAAAAGGCTCGGCTGCGCTGGCAGGGTCACGGCGCATGCCGTACATGCATTTTCATGTGTTTCTGTCAATTTCAGTGTTTTTGGGCCCAAACTAGTGGCTTTTCATCAGAACCGATGCAGACTCACCCAAAAGGCTCGGCTGCGCTGGCAGGGTCACGGCGCACGCCGTACATGCATTTTCATGTGTTTTTGTCAATTTCAGTGTTATTGGGCCCAAACTAGTGGCTTTTCATCAGAACCGATGCAGACTCACCCCAAAGGCTCGGCTGCGCAGGATCAGGGCGCACGCCGTACATGCATTTTCATGTGTTTCTATCAATTTCAGTGTTATTGGGCCCAGACTAGTGGCTTTTCATCAGAACCGATGCAGACTCACCCAAAAGGCTCGGCTGCGCAGGGTCACGGCGCACGCCGTACATGCATTTTCATGTGTTTCTGTCAATTTCAGTGTTATTGGGCCTAAACCAGTCGCTTTTCATCGGAACCGATACAGACTCAACCAAAAGGCTCGGCTGCACTGGCAGGGTCACGGCGCACGCCGTACATGCATTTTCATGTGTTTCTGTCAATTTCAGTGTTATTGGGCCCAAACTGGTGGCTTTTCATCAGAACCGATGCAGACTCACCCAAAAGGCTCGGCTGCGCTGGCAGGGTCACGGCGGACGCCGTACATGCATTTTCATGTGTTTCTGTCAATTTCAGTGTTATTGGGCCCAAACTAGTGGCTTTTCATCAGAACCGATGCAGACTCACCCAAAAGGCTCGGCTGCGCTGGCAGGGTCACGGCGCACGCCGTACATGTATTTTCATGTGCTTCTGTCAATTTCAGTGTTATTGGGCCCAAACTAGTGGCTTTTCATCAGAACCGATGCAGACTCACCCAAAAGGCTCGGCTGTGCTGGCAGGGTCAGGGCGCACGCCGTACATGCATTTTCATGTGTTTCTGTCAATTTCAGTGTTATTGGGCCCAAACTAGTGGCTTTTCATCAGAACCGATGCAGACTCACCCAAAAGGCTCGGCTGCGCAGGGTCACGGCGCACGCCGTACATGCATTTTCATGTGTTTCTGTCAATTTCAGTGTTATTGGGCCCAAACTAGTGGCTTTTCATCAGAACCGATACAGACTCAACCAAAAGGCTCGGCTGCGCTGGCAGGGTCACGGCGCACGCCGTACATGTATTTTCATGTGTTTCTGTCAATTTCAGTGTTATTGGGCCCAAACTAGTGGCTTTTCATCAGAACCAATGCAGACTCACCCCAAAGGCTCGGCTGCGCTGGCAGGGTCACGGCGCACGCCGTACATGCATTTTCATGTGTTTCTCTCAATTTCAGTGTTTTTGGGCCCAAACTAGTGGCTTTTCATCAGAACCGATTCAGACTCATCCAAAAGGCTCGGCTGCGCTGGCAGGGTCACGACGCACGCCGTACATGCATTTTCATGTGTTTCTGTCAATTTCAGTGTTATTGGGCGCAAACTAGTGGCTTTTCATCAGAACCGATGCAGACTCACCCAAAAGGCTCGGCTGCGCTGGCAGGGTCACGGCGCACGCCGTACATGCATTTTCATGTGTTTCTGTCAATTTCAGTGTTTTTGGGCCCAAACTAGTGGCTTTTCATCAGAACCGATGCAGACTCACCCAAAAGGCTCGGCTGCGCTGGCAGGGTCACGGCGCACGCCGTACATGCATTTTCATGTGTTTCTGTCAATTTCAGTGTTATTGGGCCCAAACTAGTGGCTTTTCATCAGAACCGATGCAGACTCACCCCAAAGGCTCGGCTGCGCAGGATCACGGCGCACGCCGTACATGCATTTTCATGTGTTTCTGTCAATTTCAGTGTTATTGGGCCCAAACTAGTGGCTTTTCATCAGAACCGATGCAGACTCACCCCAAAGGCTCGGCTGCGCAGGGTCACGGCGCACGCCGTACATGCATTTTCATGTGTTTCTGTCAATTTCAGTGTTATTGGGCCCAAACTAGTGGCTTTTCATCAGAACCGATGCAGACTCACCCCAAAGGCTCGGCTGCGCAGGGTCACGGCGCACGCCGTACATGCATTTTCATGTGTTTCTGTCAATTTCAGTGTTATTGGGCCCAAACCAGTCGCTTTTCATCAGAACCGATACAGACTCAACGAAAAGGCTCGGCTGCGCTGGCAGGGTCACGGCGCACGCCGTACATGCATTTTCATGTGTTTCTGTCAATTTCAGTGTTATTGGGCCCAAACTAGTGGCTTTTCATCAGAACCGATGCAGACTCACCCAAAAGGCTCGGCTGCACTGGCAGGGTCACGGCGCACGCCGTACATGTATTTTCATGTGCTTCTGTCAATTTCAGTGTTATTGGGCCCAAACTAGTGGCTTTTCATCAGAACCAATGCAGACTCACCCAAAAGGCTCGGCTGCGCTGGCAGGGTCAGGGCGCACGCCGTACATGCATTTTCATGTGTTTCTGTCAATTTCAGTGTTTTTGGGCCAAAACCAGTCGCTTTTCATCAGAACCGATGCAGACTCACCCAAAAGGCTCGGCTGCGCTGGCAGGGTCACGACGCACGCCGTACATGCATTTTCATGTGTTTCTGTCAATTTCAGTGTTATTGGGCGCAAACTAGTGGCTTTTCATCAGAACCGATGCAGACTCACCCAAAAGGCTCGGCTGCGCTGGCAGGGTCACGGCGCACGCCCTACATGCATTTTAATGTGTTTCTGTCAATTTCAGTGTTATTGGGCCCAAACTAGTGGCTTTTCATCAGAACCGATGCAGACTCACCCAAAAGGCTCAGCTGCGCAGGGTCACGGCGCACGCCGTACAAGCATTTTCATGTGTTTCTGTCAATTTCAGTGTTATTGGGCCCAAACTAGTGGCTTTTCATCAGAACCGATGCAGACTCACCCCAAAGGCTCGGCTGCGCAGGGTCACGGCGCACGCCGTACATGCATTTTCATGTGTTTCTGTCAATTTCAGTGTTATTGGGCCCAAACTAGTGGCTTTTCATCAGAACCGATGCAGACTCACCCCAAAGGCTCGGCTGCGCAGGGTCACGGCGCACGCCGTACATGCATTTTCATGTGTTTCTGTCAATTTCAGTGTTATTGGGCCCAAACCAGTCGCTTTTCATCAGAACCGATACAGACTCAACCAAAAGGCTCGGCTGCGCTGGCAGGGTCACGACGCACGCCGTACATGCATTTTCATGTGTTTCTGTCAATTTCAGTGTTATTGGGCCCAAACTAGTGGCTTTTCATCAGAACCGATGCAGACTCACCCAAAAGGCTCGGCTGCGCTGGCAGGGTCACGGCGCACGCCGTACATGTATTTTCATGTGCTTCTGTCAATTTCAGTGTTATTGGGCCCAAACTAGTGGCTTTTCATCAGAACCGATGCAGACTCACCCAAAAGGCTCGGCTGCGCTGGCAGGGTCAGGGCGCACGCCGTACATGCATTTTCATGTGTTTCTGTCAATTTCAGTGTTTTTGGGCCCAAACCAGTCGCTTTTCATCAGAACCGATGCAGACTCACCCAAAAGGCTCGGCTGCGCTGGCAGGGTCACGACGCACGCCGTACATGCATTTTCATGTGTTTCTGTCAATTTCAGTGTTATTGGGCGCAAACTAGTGGCTTTTCATCAGAACCGATGCAGACTCACCCAAAAGGCTCAGCTGCGCTGGCAGGGTCACGGCGCACGCCGTACATGCATTTTCATGTGTTTCTGTCAATTTCAGTGTTATTGGGCCCAAACTAGTGGCTTCTCATCAGAACCGATGCAGACTCACCCAAAAGGCTCAGCTGCGCTGGCAGGGTCACGGCGCACGCCGTACATGCATTTTCATGTGTTACTGTCAATTTCAGTGTTATTGGGCCCAAACCAGTCGCTTTTCATCAGAACCGATACAGACTCAACCAAAAGGCTCGGCTGCGCTGGCAGGGTCACGGCGCACGCCGTACATGCATTTTCATGTGTTACTGTCAATTTCAGTGTTATTGGGCCCAAACTAGTGGCTTTTCATCAGAACCGATGCAGACTCACCCAAAAGGCTCGGCTGCGCTGGCAGGGTCACGGCGCACGCCGTACATGCATTTTCATGTGTTTCTGTCAATTTCAGTGTTATTGGGCCCAAACCAGTCGCTTTTCATCAGAACCGATACAGACTCAACCAAAAGGCTCGGCTGCGCTGGCAGGGTCACGGCGCACGCCGTACATGCATTTTCATGTGTTTCTGTCAATTTCAGTGTTATTGGGCCCAAACTAGTGGCTTTTCATCAGAACCGATGCAGACTCACCCAAAAGGCTCGGCTGCGCTGGCAGGGTCACGGCGCACGCCGTACATGTATTTTCATGTGTTTCTGTCAATTTCAGTGTTATTGGGCCCAAACTAGTGGCTTTTCATCAGAACCGATGCAGACTCACCCAAAAGGCTCGGCTGCGCTGGCAGGGTCACGGCGCACGCCGTACATGTATTTTCATGTGCTTCTGTCAATTTCAGTGTTATTGGGCCCAAACTAGTGGCTTTTCATCAGAACCGATGCAGACTCACCCAAAAGGCTCGGCTGTGCTGGCAGGGTCAGGGCGCACGCCGTACATGCATTTTCATGTGTTTCTGTCAATTTCAGTGTTTTTGGGCCCAAACCAGTCGCTTTTCATCAGAACCGATGCAGACTCACCCAAAAGGCTCGGCTGCGCTGGCAGGGTCACGGCGCACGCCGTACATGCATTTTCATGTGTTTCTCTCAATTTCAGTGTTTTTGGGCCCAAACTAGTGGCTTTTCATCAGAACCGATGCAGACTCACCCAAAAGGCTCGGCTGTGCTGGCAGGGTCACGGCGCACGCCGTACATGCATTTTCATGTGTTTCTGTCAATTTCAGTGTTTTTGGGCCCAAACCAGTCGCTTTTCATCAGAACCGATGCAGACTCACCCAAAAGGCTCGGCTGCGCTGGCAGGGTCACGGCGCACGCCGTACATGCATTTTCATGTGTTTCTGTCAATTTCAGTGTTATTGGGCCCAAACCAGTCGCTTTTCATCAGAACCGATACAGACTCAACCAAAAGGCTCGGCTGCGCTGGCAGGGTCACGGCGCACGCCGTACATGCATTTTCATGTGTTTCTGTCAATTTCAGTGTTATTGGGCCCAAACTAGTGGCTTTTCATCAGAACCGATGCAGACTCACCCAAAAGGCTCGGCTGCGCTGGCAGGGTCACGGCGCACGCCGTACATGTATTTTCATGTGCTTCTGTCAATTTCAGTGTTATTGGGCCCAAACTAGTGGCTTTTCATCAGAACCGATGCAGACTCACCCCAAAGGCTCGGCTGCGCTGGCAGTGTCACGGCGCACGCCGTACATGTATTTTCATGTGTTTCTGTCAATTTCAGTGTTTTTGGGCCCAAACCAGTCGCTTTTCATCAGAACCGATGCAGACTCACCCAAAAGGCTCGGCTGCGCTGGCAGGGTCACGACGCACGCCGTACATGCATTTTAATGTGTTTCTGTCAATTTCAGTGTTATTGGGCCCAAACTAGTGGCTTTTCATCAGAACCGATGCAGACTCACCCAAAAGGCTCGGCTGCGCAGGGTCACGGCGCACGCCGTACATGCATTTTCATGTGTTTCTGTCAATTTCAGTGTTATTGGGCCCAAACTAGTGGCTTCTCATCAGAACCGATGCAGACTCACCCAAAAGGCTCAGCTGCGCTGGCAGGGTCACGGCGCACGCCGTACATGCATTTTCATGTGTTTCTGTCAATTTCAGTGTTATTGGGCCCAAACTAGTGGCTTTTCATCAGAACCGATGCAGACTCACCCCAAAGGCTCGGCTGCGCTGGCAGTGTCACGGCGCACGCCGTACATGTATTTTCATGTGTTTCTGTCAATTTCAGTGTTATTGGGCCCAAACTAGTGGCTTTTCATCAGAACCGATGCAGACTCACCCAAAAGGCTCGGCTGCGCAGGGTCACGGCGCACGCCGTACATGCATTTTCATGTGTTTCTGTCAATTTCAGTGTTATTGGGCCCAAACCAGTCGCTTTTCATCAGAACCGATACAGACTCAACCAAAAGGTTCGGCTGCGCTGGCAGGGTCACGGCGCACGCCGTACATGCATTTTCATGTGTTTCTGTCAATTTCAGTGTTATTGGGCCCAAACTAGTGGCTTTTCATCAGAACCGATGCAGACTCACCCAAAAGGCTCAGCTGCGCTGGCAGGGTCACGGCGCACGCCGTACATGCATTTTCATGTGTTTCTGTCAATTTCAGTGTTATTGGGCCCAAACTAGTGGCTTTTCATCAGAACCGATGCAGACTCACCCAAAAGGCTCGGCTGCGCTGGTAGGGTCACGGCGCACGCCGTACATGTATTTTCATGTGTTTCTGTTTATTTCAGTGTTATTGGGCCCAAACTAGTGGCTTTTCATCAGAACCGATGCAGACTCACCCAAAAGGCTCGGCTGCGCTGGCAGGGTCACGGCGCACACCGTACATGCATTTTCATGTGTTTCTGTCAATTTCAGTGTTATTGGGCCCAAACTAGTGGCTTTTCATCAGAACCGATGCAGACTCACCCCAAAGGCTCGGCTGCGCAGGATCACGGCGCACGCCGTACATGCATTTTCATGTGTTTCTGTCAATTTCAGTGTTATTGGGCCCAAACTAGTGGCTTTTCATCAGAACCGATGCAGACTCACCCAAAAGGCTCGGCTGCGCAGGGTCACGGCGCACGCCGTACATGCATTTTCATGTGTTTCTGTCAATTTCAGTGTTATTGGGCCCAAACTAGTGGCTTTTCATCAGAACCGATGCAGACTAACCCAAAAGGCTCAGCTGCGCTGGCAGGGTCACGGCGCACGCCGTACATGCATTTTCATGTGTTTCTGTCAATTTCAGTGTTATTAGGCCCAAACTAGTGGCTTTTCATCAGAACCGATGCAGACTCACCCAAAAGGCTCGGCTGCGCTGGCAGGGTCACGGCGCACGCCGTACATGTATTTTCATGTGTTTCTGTCTATTTCAGTGTTATTGGGCCCAAACTAGTGGCTTTTCATCAGAACCGATGCAGACTCACCCAAAAGGCTCGGCTGCGCTGGCAGGGTCACGGCGCACACCGTACATGCATTTTCATGTGTTTCTGTCAATTTCAGTGTTATTGGGCCCAAACTAGTGGCTTTTCATCAGAACCGATGCAGACTCACCCAAAAGGCTCGGCTGCGCTGGCAGGGTCACGGCGCACGCCGTACATGCATTTTCATGTGTTTCTGTCAATTTCAGTGTTATTGGGCCCAAACCAGTCGCTTTTCATCAGAACCGATGCAGACTCACCCAAAAGGCTCGGCTGCGCTGGCAGGGTCACGGCGCACGCCGTACATGCATTTTCATGTGTTTCTGTCAATTTCAGTGTTATTGGGCCCAAACCAGTCGCTTTTCATCAGAACCGATACAGACTCAACCAAAAGGCTCGGCTGCGCTGGCAGGGTCACGGCGCACGCCGTACATGCATTTTCATGTGTTTCTGTCAATTTCAGTGTTATTGGGCCCAAACTAGTGGCTTCTCATCAGAACCGATGCAGACTCACCCAAAAGGCTCAGCTGCGCTGGCAGGGTCACGGCGCACGCCGTACATGCATTTTCATGTGTTTCTGTCAATTTCAGTGTTATTGGGCCCAAACTAGTGGCTTTTCATCAGAACCGATGCAGACTCACCCCAAAGGCTCGGCTGCGCTGGCAGTGTCACGGCGCACGCCGTACATGTATTTTCATGTGTTTCTGTCAATTTCAGTGTTATTGGGCCCAAACTAGTGGCTTTTCATCAGAACCGATGCAGACTCACCCAAAAGGCTCGGCTGCGCAGGGTCACGGCGCACGCCGTACATGCATTTTCATGTGTTTCTGTCAATTTCAGTGTTATTGGGCCCAAACCAGTCGCTTTTCATCAGAACCGATACAGACTCAACCAAAAGGTTCGGCTGCGCTGGCAGGGTCACGGCGCACGCCGTACATGCATTTTCATGTGTTTCTGTCAATTTCAGTGTTATTGGGCCCAAACTAGTGGCTTTTCATCAGAACCGATGCAGACTCACCCAAAAGGCTCAGCTGCGCTGGCAGGGTCACGGCGCACGCCGTACATGCATTTTCATGTGTTTCTGTCAATTTCAGTGTTATTGGGCCCAAACTAGTGGCTTTTCATCAGAACCGATGCAGACTCACCCAAAAGGCTCGGCTGCGCTGGTAGGGTCACGGCGCACGCCGTACATGTATTTTCATGTGTTTCTGTTTATTTCAGTGTTATTGGGCCCAAACTAGTGGCTTTTCATCAGAACCGATGCAGACTCACCCAAAAGGCTCGGCTGCGCTGGCAGGGTCACGGCGCACACCGTACATGCATTTTCATGTGTTTCTGTCAATTTCAGTGTTATTGGGCCCAAACTAGTGGCTTTTCATCAGAACCGATGCAGACTCACCCCAAAGGCTCGGCTGCGCAGGATCACGGCGCACGCCGTACATGCATTTTCATGTGTTTCTGTCAATTTCAGTGTTATTGGGCCCAAACTAGTGGCTTTTCATCAGAACCGATGCAGACTCACCCAAAAGGCTCGGCTGCGCAGGGTCACGGCGCACGCCGTACATGCATTTTCATGTGTTTCTGTCAATTTCAGTGTTATTGGGCCCAAACTAGTGGCTTTTCATCAGAACCGATGCAGACTAACCCAAAAGGCTCAGCTGCGCTGGCAGGGTCACGGCGCACGCCGTACATGCATTTTCATGTGTTTCTGTCAATTTCAGTGTTATTAGGCCCAAACTAGTGGCTTTTCATCAGAACCGATGCAGACTCACCCAAAAGGCTCGGCTGCGCTGGCAGGGTCACGGCGCACGCCGTACATGTATTTTCATGTGTTTCTGTTTATTTCAGTGTTATTGGGCCCAAACTAGTGGCTTTTCATCAGAACCGATGCAGACTCACCCAAAAGGCTCGGCTGCGCTGGCAGGGTCACGGCGCACACCGTACATGCATTTTCATGTGTTTCTGTCAATTTCAGTGTTATTGGGCCCAAACTAGTGGCTTTTCATCAGAACCGATGCAGACTCACCCAAAAGGCTCGGCTGTGCTGGCAGGGTCACGGCGCACGCCGTACATGCATTTTCATGTGTTTCTGTCAATTTCAGTGTTTTTGGGCCCAAACCAGTCGCTTTTCATCAGAACCGATGCAGACTCACCCAAAAGGCTCGGCTGCGCTGGCAGGGTCACGGCGCACGCCGTACATGCATTTTCATGTGTTTCTGTCAATTTCAGTGTTATTGGGCCCAAACCAGTCGCTTTTCATCAGAACCGATACAGACTCAACCAAAAGGCTCGGCTGCGCTTGCAGGGTCACGGCGCACGCCGTACATGCATTTTCATGTGTTTCTGTCAATTTCAGTGTTATTGGGCCCAAACTAGTAGCTTTTCATCAGAACCGATGCAGACTCACCCAAAAGGCTCGGCTGCGCTGGCAGGGTCACGGCGCACGCCGTACATGTATTTTCATGTGCTTCTGTCAATTTCAGTGTTATTGGGCCCAAACTAGTGGCTTTTCATCAGAACCGATGCAGACTCACCCCAAAGGCTCGGCTGCGCTGGCAGTGTCACGGCGCACGCCGTACATGTATTTTCATGTGTTTCTGTCAATTTCAGTGTTTTTGGGCCCAAACCAGTCGCTTTTCATCAGAACCGATGCAGACTCACCCAAAAGGCTCGGCTGCGCTGGCAGGGTCACGACGCACGCCGTACATGCATTTTAATGTGTTTCTGTCAATTTCAGTGTTATTGGGCGCAAACTAGTGGCTTTTCATCAGAACCGATGCAGACTCACCCAAAAGGCTCGGCTGCGCAGGGTCACGGCGCACGCCGTACATGCATTTTCATGTGTTTCTGTCAATTTCAGTGTTATTGGGCCCAAACTAGTGGCTTCTCATCAGAACCGATGCAGACTCACCCAAAAGGCTCAGCTGCGCTGGCAGGGTCACGGCGCACGCCGTACATGCATTTTCATGTGTTTCTGTCAATTTCAGTGTTATTGGGCCCAAACTAGTGGCTTTTCATCAGAACCGATGCAGACTCACCCCAAAGGCTCGGCTGCGCTGGCAGTGTCACGGCGCACGCCGTACATGTATTTTCATGTGTTTCTGTCAATTTCAGTGTTATTGGGCCCAAACTAGTGGCTTTTCATCAGAACCGATGCAGACTCACCCAAAAGGCTCGGCTGCGCAGGGTCACGGCGCACGCCGTACATGCATTTTCATGTGTTTCTGTCAATTTCAGTGTTATTGGGCCCAAACCAGTCGCTTTTCATCAGAACCGATACAGACTCAACCAAAAGGCTCGGCTGCGCTGGCAGGGTCACGGCGCACGCCGTACATGCATTTTCATGTGTTTCTGTCAATTTCAGTGTTATTGGGCCCAAACTAGTGGCTTTTCATCAGAACCGATGCAGACTCACCCAAAAGGCTCAGCTGCGCTGGCAGGGTCACGGCGCACGCCGTACATGCATTTTCATGTGTTTCTGTCAATTTCAGTGTTATTGGGCCCAAACTAGTGGCTTTTCATCAGAACCGATGCAGACTCACCCAAAAGGCTCGGCTGCGCTGGTAGGGTCACGGCGCACGCCGTACATGTATTTTCATGTGTTTCTGTTTATTTCAGTGTTATTGGGCCCAAACTAGTGGCTTTTCATCAGAACCGATGCAGACTCACCCAAAAGGCTCGGCTGCGCTGGCAGGGTCACGGCGCACACCGTACATGCATTTTCATGTGTTTCTGTCAATTTCAGTGTTATTGGGCCCAAACTAGTGGCTTTTCATCAGAACCGATGCAGACTCACCCCAAAGGCTCGGCTGCGCAGGATCACGGCGCACGCCGTACATGCATTTTCATGTGTTTCTGTCAATTTCAGTGTTATTGGGCCCAAACTAGTGGCTTTTCATCAGAACCGATGCAGACTCACCCAAAAGGCTCGGCTGCGCAGGGTCACGGCGCACGCCGTACATGCATTTTCATGTGTTTCTGTCAATTTCAGTGTTATTGGGCCCAAACTAGTGGCTTTTCATCAGAACCGATGCAGACTAACCCAAAAGGCTCAGCTGCGCTGGCAGGGTCACGGCGCACGCCGTACATGCATTTTCATGTGTTTCTGTCAATTTCAGTGTTATTAGGCCCAAACTAGTGGCTTTTCATCAGAACCGATGCAGACTCACCCAAAAGGCTCGGCTGCGCTGGCAGGGTCACGGCGCACGCCGTACATGTATTTTCATGTGTTTCTGTTTATTTCAGTGTTATTGGGCCCAAACTAGTGGCTTTTCATCAGAACCGATGCAGACTCACCCAAAAGGCTCGGCTGCGCTGGCAGGGTCACGGCGCACGCCGTACATGCATTTTCATGTGTTTCTGTCAATTTCAGTGTTATTGGGCCCAAACCAGTCGCTTTTCATCAGAACCGATACAGACTCAACCAAAAGGCTCGGCTGCGCTGGCAGGGTCACGGCGCACGCCGTACATGCATTTTCATGTGTTTCTGTCAATTTCAGTGTTATTGGGCCCAAACTAGTAGCTTTTCATCAGAACCGATGCAGACTCACCCAAAAGGCTCGGCTGCGCTGGCAGGGTCACGGCGCACGCCGTACATGTATTTTCATGTGCTTCTGTCAATTTCAGTGTTATTGGGCCCAAACTAGTGGCTTTTCATCAGAACCGATGCAGACTCACCCCAAAGGCTCGGCTGCGCTGGCAGTGTCACGGCGCACGCCGTACATGTATTTTCATGTGTTTCTGTCAATTTCAGTGTTTTTGGGCCCAAACCAGTCGCTTTTCATCAGAACCGATGCAGACTCACCCAAAAGGCTCGGCTGCGCTGGCAGGGTCACGACGCACGCCGTACATGCATTTTAATGTGTTTCTGTCAATTTCAGTGTTATTGGGCGCAAACTAGTGGCTTTTCATCAGAACCGATGCAGACTCACCCAAAAGGCTCGGCTGCGCAGGGTCACGGCGCACGCCGTACATGCATTTTCATGTGTTTCTGTCAATTTCAGTGTTATTGGGCCCAAACTAGTGGCTTCTCATCAGAACCGATGCAGACTCACCCAAAAGGCTCAGCTGCGCTGGCAGGGTCACGGCGCACGCCGTACATGCATTTTCATGTGTTTCTGTCAATTTCAGTGTTATTGGGCCCAAACTAGTGGCTTTTCATCAGAACCGATGCAGACTCACCCCAAAGGCTCGGCTGCGCTGGCAGTGTCACGGCGCACGCCGTACATGTATTTTCATGTGTTTCTGTCAATTTCAGTGTTATTGGGCCCAAACTAGTGGCTTTTCATCAGAACCGATGCAGACTCACCCAAAAGGCTCGGCTGCGCAGGGTCACGGCGCACGCCGTACATGCATTTTCATGTGTTTCTGTCAATTTCAGTGTTATTGGGCCCAAACCAGTCGCTTTTCATCAGAACCGATACAGACTCAACCAAAAGGCTCGGCTGCGCTGGCAGGGTCACGGCGCACGCCGTACATGCATTTTCATGTGTTTCTGTCAATTTCAGTGTTATTGGGCCCAAACTAGTGGCTTTTCATCAGAACCGATGCAGACTCACCCAAAAGGCTCAGCTGCGCTGGCAGGGTCACGGCGCACGCCGTACATGCATTTTCATGTGTTTCTGTCAATTTCAGTGTTATTGGGCCCAAACTAGTGGCTTTTCATCAGAACCGATGCAGACTCACCCAAAAGGCTCGGCTGCGCTGGTAGGGTCACGGCGCACGCCGTACATGTATTTTCATGTGTTTCTGTTTATTTCAGTGTTATTGGGCCCAAACTAGTGGCTTTTCATCAGAACCGATGCAGACTCACCCAAAAGGCTCGGCTGCGCTGGCAGGGTCACGGCGCACACCGTACATGCATTTTCATGTGTTTCTGTCAATTTCAGTGTTATTGGGCCCAAACTAGTGGCTTTTCATCAGAACCGATGCAGACTCACCCCAAAGGCTCGGCTGCGCAGGATCACGGCGCACGCCGTACATGCATTTTCATGTGTTTCTGTCAATTTCAGTGTTATTGGGCCCAAACTAGTGGCTTTTCATCAGAACCGATGCAGACTAACCCAAAAGGCTCAGCTGCGCTGGCAGGGTCACGGCGCACGCCGTACATGCATTTTCATGTGTTTCTGTCAATTTCAGTGTTATTAGGCCCAAACTAGTGGCTTTTCATCAGAACCGATGCAGACTTACCCAAAAGGCTCGGCTGCGCTGGCAGGGTCACGGCGCACGCCGTACATGTATTTTCATGTGTTTCTGTTTATTTCAGTGTTATTGGGCCCAAACTAGTGGCTTTTCATCAGAACCGATGCAGACTCACCCAAAAGGCTCGGCTGCGCTGGCAGGGTCACGGCGCACACCGTACATGCATTTTCATGTGTTTCTGTCAATTTCAGTGTTATTGGGCCCAAACTAGTGGCTTTTAATCAGAACCGATGCAGACTCACCCAAAAGGCTCGGCTGCGCTGGCAGTGTCACGGTGCACGCCGTACATGTATTTTCATGTGTTTCTGTCAATTTCAGTGTTATTGGGCCCAAACTAGTGGCTTTTCATCAGAACCGATGCAGACTCACCCAAAAGGCTCGGCTGCGCTGGCAGGGTCACGGCGCACGCCGTACATGCATTTTCATGTGTTTTTGTCAATTTCAGTGTTATTGGGCCCAAACTAGTGGCTTTTCATCAGAACCGATGCAGACTCACCCAAAAGGCTCGGCTGCGCTGGCAGGGTCACGGCGCACGCCGTACATGCATTTTCATGTGTTTCTGTCAATTTCAGTGTTATTGGGCCCAAACCAGTCGCTTTTCATCAGAACCGATACAGACTCAACCAAAAGGCTCGGCTGCGCTGGCAGGGTCACGGCGCACGCCGTACATGCATTTTCATGTGTTTCTGTCAATTTCAGTGTTATTGGGCCCAAACTAGTGGCTTTTCATCAGAACCGATGCAGACTCACCCAAAAGGCTCAGCTGCGCTGGCAGGGTCACGGCGCACGCCGTACATGCATTTTCATGTATTTCTGTCAATTTCAGTGTTATTGGGCCCAAACTAGTGGCTTTTCATCAGAACCGATGCAGACTCACCCAAAAGGCTCGGCTGCGCTGGTAGGGTCACGGCGCACGCCGTACATGTATTTTCATGTGTTTCTGTTTATTTCAGTGTTATTGGGCCCAAACTAGTGGCTTTTCATCAGAACCGATGCAGACTCACCCAAAAGGCTCGGCTGCGCTGGCAGGGTCACGGCGCACACCGTACATGCATTTTCATGTGTTTCTGTCAATTTCAGTGTTATTGGGCCCAAACTAGTGGCTTTTCATCAGAACCGATGCAGACTCACCCCAAAGGCTCGGCTGCGCAGGATCACGGCGCACGCCGTACATGCATTTTCATGTGTTTCTGTCAATTTCAGTGTTATTGGGCCCAAACTAGTGGCTTTTCATCAGAACCGATGCAGACTCACCCAAAAGGCTCGGCTGCGCAGGGTCACGGCGCACGCCGTACATGCATTTTCATGTGTTTCTGTCAATTTCAGTGTTATTGGGCCCAAACTAGTGGCTTTTCATCAGAACCGATGCAGACTAACCCAAAAGGCTCAGCTGCGCTGGCAGGGTCACGGCGCACGCCGTACATGCATTTTCATGTGTTTCTGTCAATTTCAGTGTTATTAGGCCCAAACGAGTGGCTTTTCATCAGAACCGATGCAGACTCACCCAAAAGGCTCGGCTGCGCTGGCAGGGTCACGGCGCACGCCGTACATGTATTTTCATGTGTTTCTGTTTATTTCAGTGTTATTGGGCCCAAACTAGTGGCTTTTCATCAGAACCGATGCAGACTCACCCAAAAGGCTCGGCTGCGCTGGCAGGGTCACGGCGCACACCGTACATGCATTTTCATGTGTTTCTGTCAATTTCAGTGTTATTGGGCCCAAACTAGTGGCTTTTCATCAGAACCGATGCAGACTCACCCAAAAGGCTCGGCTGTGCTGGCAGGGTCACGGCGCACGCCGTACATGCATTTTCATGTGTTTCTGTCAATTTCAGTGTTTTTGGGCCCAAACCAGTCGCTTTTCATCAGAACCGATGCAGACTCACCCAAAAGGCTCGGCTGCGCTGGCAGGGTCACGGCGCACGCCGTACATGCATTTTCATGTGTTTCTGTCAATTTCAGTGTTATTGGGCCCAAACCAGTCGCTTTTCATCAGAACCGATGCAGACTCAACCAAAAGGCTCGGCTGCGCTGGCAGGGTCACGGCGCACGCCGTACATGCATTTTCATGTGTTTCTGTCAATTTCAGTGTTATTGGGCCCAAACTAGTAGCTTTTCATCAGAACCGATGCAGACTCACCCAAAAGGCTCGGCTGCGCTGGCAGGGTCACGGCGCACGCCGTACATGTATTTTCATGTGCTTCTGTCAATTTCAGTGTTATTGGGCCCAAACTAGTGGCTTTTCATCAGAACCGATGCAGACTCACCCCAAAGGCTCGGCTGCGCTGGCAGGGTCACGGCGCACGCCGTACATGTATTTTCATGTGTTTCTGTCAATTTCAGTGTTTTTGGGCCCAAACCAGTCGCTTTTCATCAGAACCGATGCAGACTCACCCAAAAGGCTCGGCTGCGCTGGCAGGGTCACGGCGCACGCCGTACATGCATTTTAATGTGTTTCTGTCAATTTCAGTGTTATTGGGCGCAAACTAGTGGCTTTTCATCAGAACCGATGCAGACTCACCCAAAAGGCTCGGCTGCGCAGGGTCACGGCGCACGCCGTACATGCATTTTCATGTGTTTCTGTCAATTTCAGTGTTATTGGGCCCAAACTAGTGGCTTCTCATCAGAACCGATGCAGACTCACCCAAAAGGCTCAGCTGCGCTGGCAGGGTCACGGCGCACGCCGTACATGCATTTTCATGTGTTTCTGTCAATTTCAGTGTTATTGGGCCCAAACTAGTGGCTTTTCATCAGAACCGATGCAGACTCACCCCAAAGGCTCGGCTGCGCTGGCAGTGTCACGGCGCACGCCGTACATGTATTTTCATGTGTTTCTGTCAATTTCAGTGTTATTGGGCCCAAACTAGTGGCTTTTCATCAGAACCGATGCAGACTCACCCAAAAGGCTCGGCTGCGCAGGGTCACGGCGCACGCCGTACATGCATTTTCATGTGTTTCTGTCAATTTCAGTGTTATTGGGCCCAAACCAGTCGCTTTTCATCAGAACCGATACAGACTCAACCAAAAGGCTCGGCTGCGCTGGCAGGGTCACGGCGCACGCCGTACATGCATTTTCATGTGTTTCTGTCAATTTCAGTGTTATTGGGCCCAAACTAGTGGCTTTTCATCAGAACCGATGCAGACTCACCCAAAAGGCTCAGCTGCGCTGGCAGGGTCACGGCGCACGCCGTACATGCATTTTCATGTGTTTCTGTCAATTTCAGTGTTATTGGGCCCAAACTAGTGGCTTTTCATCAGAACCGATGCAGACTCACCCAAAAGGCTCGGCTGCGCTGGTAGGGTCACGGCGCACGCCGTACATGTATTTTCATGTGTTTCTGTTTATTTCAGTGTTATTGGGCCCAAACTAGTGGCTTTTCATCAGAACCGATGCAGACTCACCCAAAAGGCTCGGCTGCGCTGGCAGGGTCACGGCGCACACCGTACATGCATTTTCATGTGTTTCTGTCAATTTCAGTGTTATTGGGCCCAAACTAGTGGCTTTTCATCAGAACCGATGCAGACTCACCCCAAAGGCTCGGCTGCGCAGGATCACGGCGCACGCCGTACATGCATTTTCATGTGTTTCTGTCAATTTCAGTGTTATTGGGCCCAAACTAGTGGCTTTTCATCAGAACCGATGCAGACTCACCCAAAAGGCTCGGCTGCGCAGGGTCACGGCGCACGCCGTACATGCATTTTCATGTGTTTCTGTCAATTTCAGTGTTATTGGGCCCAAACTAGTGGCTTTTCATCAGAACCGATGCAGACTAACCCAAAAGGCTCAGCTGCGCTGGCAGGGTCACGGCGCACGCCGTACATGCATTTTCATGTGTTTCTGTCAATTTCAGTGTTATTAGGCCCAAACTAGTGGCTTTTCATCAGAACCGATGCAGACTCACCCAAAAGGCTCGGCTGCGCTGGCAGGGTCACGGCGCACGCCGTACATGGATTTTCATGTGTTTCTGTGTATTTCAGTGTTATTGGGCCCAAACTAGTGGCTTTTCATCAGAACCGATGCAGACTCACCCAAAAGGCTCGGCTGCGCTGTCAGGGTCACGGCGCACACCGTACATGCATTTTCATGTGTTTCTGTCAATTTCAGTGTTATTGGGCCCAAACTAGTGGCTTTTCATCAGAACCGATGCAGACTCACCCAAAAGGCTCGGCTGTGCTGGCAGGGTCACGGCGCACGCCGTACATGCATTTTCATGTGTTTCTGTCAATTTCAGTGTTTTTGGGCCCAAACCAGTCGCTTTTCATCAGAACCGATGCAGACTCACCCAAAAGGCTCGGCTGCGCTGGCAGGGTCACGGCGCACGCCGTACATGCATTTTCATGTGTTTCTGTCAATTTCAGTGTTATTGGGCCCAAACCAGTCGCTTTTCATCAGAACCGATACAGACTCAACCAAAAGGCTCGGCTGCGCTGGCAGGGTCACGGCGCACGCCGTACATGCATTTTCATGTGTTTCTGTCAATTTCAGTGTTATTGGGCCCAAACTAGTAGCTTTTCATCAGAACCGATGCAGACTCACCCAAAAGGCTCGGCTGCGCTGGCAGGGTCACGGCGCACGCCGTACATGTATTTTCATGTGCTTCTGTCAATTTCAGTGTTATTGGGCCCAAACTAGTGGCTTTTCATCAGAACCGATGCAGACTCACCCCAAAGGCTCGGCTGCGCTGGCAGTGTCAAGGCGCACGCCGTACATGTATTTTCATGTGTTTCTGTCAATTTCAGTGTTTTTGGGCCCAAACCAGTCGCTTTTCATCAGAACCGATGCAGACTCACCCAAAAGGCTCGGCTGCGCTGGCAGGGTCACGGCGCACGCCGTACATGCATTTTAATGTGTTTCTGTCAATTTCAGTGTTATTGGGCGCAAACTAGTGGCTTTTCATCAGAACCGATGCAGACTCACCCAAAAGGCTCGGCTGCGCAGGGTCACGGCGCACGCCGTACATGCATTTTCATGTGTTTCTGTCAATTTCAGTGTTATTGGGCCCAAACTAGTGGCTTCTCATCAGAACCGATGCAGACTCACCCAAAAGGCTCAGCTGCGCTGGCAGGGTCACGGCGCACGCCGTACATGCATTTTCATGTGTTTCTGTCAATTTCAGTGTTATTGGGCCCAAACTAGTGGCTTTTCATCAGAACCGATGCAGACTCACCCCAAAGGCTCGGCTGCGCTGGCAGTGTCACGGCGCACGCCGTACATGTATTTTCATGTGTTTCTGTCAATTTCAGTGTTATTGGGCCCAAACTAGTGGCTTTTCATCAGAACCGATGCAGACTCACCCAAAAGGCTCGGCTGCGCAGGGTCACGGCGCACGCCGTACATGCATTTTCATGTGTTTCTGTCAATTTCAGTGTTATTGGGCCCAAACCAGTCGCTTTTCATCAGAACCGATACAGACTCAACCAAAAGGCTCGGCTGCGCTGGCAGGGTCACGGCGCACGCCGTACATGCATTTTCATGTGTTTCTGTCAATTTCAGTGTTATTGGGCCCAAACTAGTGGCTTTTCATCAGAACCGATGCAGACTCACCCAAAAGGCTCAGCTGCGCTGGCAGGGTCACGGCGCACGCCGTACATGCATTTTCATGTGTTTCTGTCAATTTCAGTGTTATTGGGCCCAAACTAGTGGCTTTTCATCAGAACCGATGCAGACTCACCCAAAAGGCTCGGCTGCGCTGGTAGGGTCACGGCGCACGCCGTACATGTATTTTCATGTGTTTCTGTTTATTTCAGTGTTATTGGGCCCAAACTAGTGGCTTTTCATCAGAACCGATGCAGACTCACCCAAAAGGCTCGGCTGCGCTGGCAGGGTCACGGCGCACACCGTACATGCATTTTCATGTGTTTCTGTCAATTTCAGTGTTATTGGGCCCAAACTAGTGGCTTTTCATCAGAACCGATGCAGACTCACCCCAAAGGCTCGGCTGCGCAGGATCACGGCGCACGCCGTACATGCATTTTCATGTGTTTCTGTCAATTTCAGTGTTATTGGGCCCAAACTAGTGGCTTTTCATCAGAACCGATGCAGACTCACCCAAAAGGCTCGGCTGCGCAGGGTCACGGCGCACGCCGTACATGCATTTTCATGTGTTTCTGTCAATTTCAGTGTTATTGGGCCCAAACTAGTGGCTTTTCATCAGAACCGATGCAGACTAACCCAAAAGGCTCAGCTGCGCTGGCAGGGTCACGGCGCACGCCGTACATGCATTTTCATGTGTTTCTGTCAATTTCAGTGTTATTAGGCCCAAACTAGTGGCTTTTCATCAGAACCGATGCAGACTCACCCAAAAGGCTCGGCTGCGCTGGCAGGGTCACGGCGCACGCCGTACATGTATTTTCATGTGTTTCTGTTTATTTCAGTGTTATTGGGCCCAAACTAGTGGCTTTTCATCAGAACCGATGCAGACTCACCCAAAAGGCTCGGCTGCGCTGGCAGGGTCACGGCGCACACCGTACATGCATTTTCATGTGTTTCTGTCAATTTCAGTGTTATTGGGCCCAAACTAGTGGCTTTTAATCAGAACCGATGCAGACTCACCCAAAAGGCTCGGCTGCGCTGGCAGTGTCACGGTGCACGCCGTACATGTATTTTCATGTGTTTCTGTCAATTTCAGTGTTATTGGGCCCAAACTAGTGGCTTTTCATCAGAACCGATGCAGACTCACCCAAAAGGCTCAGTTGCGCTGGCAGGGTCACTGCGCACGCCGTACATGCATTTTCATGTGTTTTTGTCAATTTCAGTGTTATTGGGCCCAAACTAGTGGCTTTTCATCAGAACCGATGCAGACTCACCCAAAAGGCTCGGCTGCGCTGGCAGGGTCACGGCGCACGCCGTACATGCATTTTCATGTGTTTCTGTCAATTTCAGTGTTATTGGGCCCAAACTAGTGGCTTTTCATCAGAACCGATGCAGACTCACCCAAAAGGCTCGGCTGCGCAGGATCACGGCGCACGCCGTACATGCATTTTCATGTGTTTCTGTCAATTTCAGTGTTATTGGGCCCAAACTAGTGGCTTTTCATCAGAACCGATGCAGACTCACCCAAAAGGCTCGGTTGCGCAGGGTCACGGCGCACGTCGTACATGCATTTTCATGTGTTTCTGTCAATTTCAGTGTTATTGGGCCCAAACTAGTGGCTTTTCATCAGAACCGATGCAGACTCACCCAAAAGGCTCGGCTGCGCTGGCAGGGTCACGGCGCACACCGTACATGCATTTTCATGTGTTTCTGTCAATTTCAGTGTTATTGGGCCCAAACTAGTGGCTTTTCATCAGAACCGATGCAGACTCACCCCAAAGGCTCGGCTGCGCAGGATCACGGCGCACGCCGTACATGCATTTTCATGTGTTTCTGTCAATTTCAGTGTTATTGGGCCCAAACTAGTGGCTTTTCATCAGAACCGATGCAGACTCACCCAAAAGGCTCGGCTGCGCAGGGTCACGGCGCACGCCATACATGCATTTTCATGTGTTTCTGTCAATTTCAGTGTTATTGGGCCCAAACTAGTGGCTTTTCATCAGAACCGATGCAGACTCACCCAAAAGGCTCAGCTGCGCTGGCACGGTCACGGCGCACGCCGTACATGCATTTTCATGTGTTTCTGTCAATTTCAGTGTTATTGGGCCCAAACTAGTGGCTTTTCATCAGAACCGATGCAGACTCACCCAAAAGGCTCGGCTGCGCTGGCAGGGTCACGGCGCACACCGTACATGCATTTTCATGTGTTTCTGTCAATTTCAGTGTTATTGGGCCCAAACTAGTGGCTTTTCATCAGAACCGATGCAGACTCACCCAAAAGGCTCGGCTGCGCTGGTAGTGTCACGGCGCACGCCTTACATGTATTTTCATGTGTTTCTGTCAATTTCAGTGTTATTGGGCCCAAACTAGTGGCTTTTCATCAGAACCGATGCAGACTCACCCAAAAGGCTCGGCTGCGCTGGCAGGGTCACGGCGCACGCCGTACATGTATTTTCATGTGCTTCTGTCAATTTCAGTGTTATTGGGCCCAAACTAGTGGCTTTTCATCAGAACCGATGCAGACTCACCCAAAAGGCTCGGCTGCGCAGGGTCACGGCGCACGCCGTACATGCATTTTCATGTGTTTCTGTCAATTTCAGTGTCTTTGGGCCCAAACTAGTGGCTTTTCATCAGAACCGATGCAGACTCACCCAAAAGGCTCGGCTGCGCTGGCAGGGTCACGACGCACGCCGTACATGCATTTTCATGTGTTTCTCTCAATTTCAGTGTTTTTGGGCCCAAACTAGTGGCTTTTCATCAGAACCGATGCAGACTCACCCAAAAGGCTCGGCTGCGCTGGCAGGGTCACGGCGCACACCGTACATGCATTTTCATGTGTTTCTGTCAATTTCAGTGTTTTTGGGCCCAAACTAGTGGCTTTTCATCAGAACCGATGCAGACTCACCCAAAAGGCTCGGCTGCGCTGGCAGGGTCACGGCGCACACCGTACATGCATTTTCATGTGTTTCTGTCAATTTCAGTGTTATTGGGCCCAAACTAGTGGCTTTTCATCAGAACCGATGCAGACTCACCCAAAAGGCTCGGCTGCGCTGGTAGGGTCACGGCGCACGCCGTACATGTATTTTTCATGTGTTTCTGTTTATTTCAGTGTTATTGGGCCCAAACTAGTGGCTTTTCATCAGAACCGATGCAGACTCACCCAAAAGGCTCGGCTGCGCTGGCAGGGTCACGGCGCACACCGTACATGCATTTTCATGTGTTTCTGTCAATTTCAGTGTTATTGGGCCCAAACTAGTGGCTTTTCATCAGAACCGATGCAGACTCACCCCAAAGGCTCGGCTGCGCAGGATCACGGCGCACGCCGTACATGCATTTTCATGTGTTTCTGTCAATTTCAGTGTTATTGGGCCCAAACTTGTGGCTTTTCATCAGAACCGATGCAGACTCACCCAAAAGGCTCGGCTGCGCAGGGTCACGGCGCACGCCGTACATGCATTTTCATGTGTTTCTGTCAATTTCAGTGTTATTGGGCCCAAACTAGTGGCTTTTCATCAGAACCGATGCAGACTCACCCAAAAGGCTCAGCTGCGCTGGCAGGGTCACGGCGCACGCCGTACATGCATTTTCATGTGTTTCTGTCAATTTCAGTGTTATTAGGCCCAAACTAGTGGCTTTTCATCAGAACCGATGCAGACTCACCCAAAAGGCTCGGCTGCGCTGGCAGGGTCACGGCGCACGCCGTACATGTATTTTCATGTGTTTCTGTCTATTTCAGTGTTATTGGGCCCAAACTAGTGGCTTTTCATCAGAACCGATGCAGACTCACCCAAAAGGCTCGGCTGCGCTGGCAGGGTCACGGCGCACACCGTACATGCATTTTCATGTGTTTCTGTCAATTTCAGTGTTATTGGGCCCAAACTAGTGGCTTTTAATCAGAACCGATGCAGACTCACCCAAAAGGCTCGGCTGCGCTGGCAGTGTCACGGTGCACGCCGTACATGTATTTTCATGTGTTTCTGTCAATTTCAGTGTTATTGGGCCCAAACTAGTGGCTTTTCATCAGAACCGATGCAGACTCACCCAAAAGGCTCGGCTGCGCTGGCAGGGTCACGGCGCACGCCGTACATGCATTTTCATGTGTTTTTGTCAATTTCAGTGTTATTGGGCCCAAACTAGTGGCTTTTCATCAGAACCGATGCAGACTCACCCAAAAGGCTCGGCTGCGCTGGCAGGGTCACGGCGCACGCCGTACATGCATTTTCATGTGTTTCTGTCAATTTCAGTGTTATTGGGCCCAAACTAGTGGCTTTTCATCAGAACCGATGCAGACTCACCCAAAAGGCTCGGCTGCGCAGGATCACGGCGCACGCCGTACATGCATTTTCATGTGTTTCTGTCAATTTCAGTGTTATTGGGCCCAAACTAGTGGCTTTTCATCAGAACCGATGCAGACTCACCCAAAAGGCTCGGTTGCGCAGGGTCACGGCGCACGTCGTACATGCATTTTCATGTGTTTCTGTCAATTTCAGTGTTATTGGGCCCAAACTAGTGGCTTTTCATCAGAACCGATGCAGACTCACCCAAAAGGCTCGGCTGCGCTGGCAGGGTCACGGCGCACACCGTACATGCATTTTCATGTGTTTCTGTCAATTTCAGTGTTATTGGGCCCAAACTAGTGGCTTTTCATCAGAACCGATGCAGACTCACCCCAAAGGCTCGGCTGCGCAGGATCACGGCGCACGCCGTACATGCATTTTCATGTGTTTCTGTCAATTTCAGTGTTATTGGGCCCAAACTAGTGGCTTTTCATCAGAACCGATGCAGACTCACCCAAAAGGCTCGGCTGCGCAGGGTCACGGCGCACGCCATACATGCATTTTCATGTGTTTCTGTCAATTTCAGTGTTATTGGGCCCAAACTAGTGGCTTTTCATCAGAACCGATGCAGACTCACCCAAAAGGCTCAGCTGCGCTGGCACGGTCACGGCGCACGCCGTACATGCATTTTCATGTGTTTCTGTCAATTTCAGTGTTATTGGGCCCAAACTAGTGGCTTTTCATCAGAACCGATGCAGACTCACCCAAAAGGCTCGGCTGCGCTGGCAGGGTCACGGCGCACACCGTACATGCATTTTCATGTGTTTCTGTCAATTTCAGTGTTATTGGGCCCAAACTAGTGGCTTTTCATCAGAACCGATGCAGACTCACCCAAAAGGCTCGGCTGCGCTGGTAGTGTCACGGCGCACGCCTTACATGTATTTTCATGTCTTTCTGTCAATTTCAGTGTTATTGGGCCCAAACTAGTGGCTTTTCATCAGAACCGATGCAGACTCACCCAAAAGGCTCGGCTGCGCTGGCAGGGTCACGGCGCACGCCGTACATGTATTTTCATGTGCTTCTGTCAATTTCAGTGTTATTGGGCCCAAACTAGTGGCTTTTCATCAGAACCGATGCAGACTCACCCAAAAGGCTCGGCTGCGCTGGCAGGGTCAGGGCGCACGCCGTACATGCATTTTCATGTGTTTCTGTCAATTTCAGTGTTTTTGGGCCCAAACCAGTCGCTTTTCATCAGAACCGATGCAGACTCACCCAAAAGGCTCGGCTGCGCTGGTAGGGTCACGGCGCACGCCGTACATGCATTTTCATGTGTTTCTGTCAATTTCAGTGTTATTGGGCCCAAACTAGTGGCTTTTCATCAGAACCGATGCAGACTCACCCAAAAGCCTCGGCTGCGCTGGCAGGGTCACGGCGCACGCCGTACATGTATTTTCATGTGTTTCTGTCAATTTCAGTGTTATTGGGCCCAAACTAGTGGCTTTTCATCAGAACCGATGCAGACTCAACCAAAAGGCTCGGCTGCGCTGGCAGGGTCACGACGCACGCCGTACATGCATTTTCATGTGTTTCTCTCAATTTCAGTGTTTTTGGGCCCAAACTAGTGGCTTTTCATCAGAACCGATGCAGACTCACCCAAAAGGCTCGGCTGCGCTGGCAGGGTCACGGCGCACACCGTACATGCATTTTCATGTGTTTCTGTCAATTTCAGTGTTATTGGGCCCAAACTAGTGGCTTTTCATCAGAACCGATGCAGACTCACCCCAAAGGCTCGGCTGCGCAGGATCACGGCGCACGCCGTACATGCATTTTCATGTGTTTCTGTCAATTTCAGTGTTATTGGGCCCAAACTAGTGGCTTTTCATCAGAACCGATGCAGACTCACCCAAAAGGCTCGGCTGCGCAGGGTCACGGCGCACGCCGTACATGCATTTTCATGTGTTTCTGTCAATTTCAGTGTTATTGGGCCCAAACTAGTGGCTTTTCATCAGAACCGATGCAGACTCACCCAAAAGGCTCAGCTGCGCTGGCAGGGTCACGGCACACGCCGTACATGCATTTTCATGTGTTTCTGTCAATTTCAGTGTTATTGGGCCCAAACTAGTGGCTTTTCATCAGAACCGATGCAGACTCACCCAAAAGGCTCGGCTGCGCTGGCAGGGTCACGGCGCACGCCGTACATGTATTTTCATGTGTTTCTGTTTATTTCAGTGTTATTGGGCCCAAACTAGTGGCTTTTCATCAGAACCGATGCAGACTCACCCAAAAGGCTCAGCTGCGCTGGCAGGGTCACGGCGCACACCGTACATGCATTTTCATGTGTTTCTGTCAATTTCAGTGTTATTGGGCCCAAACTAGTGGCTTTTCATCAGAACCGATGCAGACTCACCCAAAAGGCCCGGCTGCGCTGGCAGTGTCACGGCGCACGCCGTACATGTATTTTCATGTGTTTCTCTCAATTTCAGTGTTATTGGGCCCAAACTAGTGGCTTTTCATCAGAACCGATGCAGACTCACCCAAAAGGCTCGGCTGCGCTGGCAGGGTCACGGCGCACGCCGTACATGCATTTTCATGTGTTTTTGTCAATTTCAGTGTTATTGGGCCCAAACTAGTGGCTTTTCATCAGAACCGATGCAGACTCACCCAAAAGGCTCGGCTGCGCTGGCAGGGTCACGGCGCACGCCGTACATGCATTTTCATGTGTTTCTGTCAATTTCAGTGTTATTGGGCCCAAACTACTCGCTTTTCATCAGAACCGATGCAGACTCACCCAAAACGCTCGGCTGCGCTGGCAGAGTAACGGCGCACACCGTACATGCATTTTCATGTGTTTCTGTCAATTTCAGTGTTATTGGGCCCAAACTAGTCGCTTTTCATCAGAACCGATGCATACTCACCCAAAACGCTCGGCTGCGCTGGCAGAGTAACGGCGCACACCGTACATGCATTTTCATGTGTTTCTCTCAATTTCAGTGTTATTGGGCCCAAACTACTCGCTTTTCATCAGAACCGATGCAGACTCACCCAAAACGCTCGGCTGCGCTGGCAGAGTAACGGCGCACACCGTACATGTATTTTCATGTGTTTCTGTCAATTTCAGTGTTATTGGGCCCAAACTAGTGGCTTTTCATCAGAACCGATGCAGACTCACCCAAAAGGCTCGGCTGCGCAGGGTCACGGCGCACGCCGTACATGCATTTTCATGTGTTTCTGTCAATTTCAGTGTTATTGGGCCCAAACCAGTCGCTTTTCATCAGAACCGATACAGACTCAACCAAAAGGCTCGGCTGCGCTGGCAGGGTCACGGCGCACGCCGTACATGCATTTTCATGTGTTTCTGTCAATTTCAGTGTTATTGGGCCCAAACTAGTGGCTTTTCATCAGAACCGATGCAGACTCACCCAAAAGGCTCGGCTGCGCTGGCAGGGTCACGGCGCACGCCGTACATGTATTTTCATGTGTTTCTGTCAATTTCAGTGTTATTGGGCCCAAACCAGTCGCTTTTCATCAGAACCGATACAGACTCAACCAAAAGGCTCGGCTGCGCTGGCAGGGTCACGGCGCACGCCGTACATGCATTTTCATGTGTTTCTGTCAATTTCAGTGTTATTGGGCCCAAACTAGTGGCTTTTCATCAGAACCGATGCAGACTCACCCAAAAGGCTCGGTTGCGCTGGCAGGGTCACGGCGCACGCCGTACATGTATTTTCATGTGTTTCTGTCAATTTCAGTGTTATTGGGCCCAAACTAGTGGCTTTTCATCAGAACCGATGCAGACTCACCCAAAAGGCTCGGTTGCGCTGGCAGGGTCACGGCGCACGCCGTACATGTGTTTTCATGTGTTTCTGTCAATTTCAGTGTTATTGGGCCCAAACTAGTGGCTTTTCATCAGAACCGATGCAGACTCACCCCAAAGGCTCGGCTGCGCTGGCAGGGTCACGGCGCACGCCGTACATGCATTTTCATGTGTTTCTGTCAATTTCAGTGTTATTGGGCGCAAACTAGTGGCTTTTCATCAGAACCGATGCAGACTCACCCCAAAGGCTCGGCTGCGCAGGATCACGGCGCACGCCGTACATGCATTTTCATGTGTTTCTGTCAATTTCAGTGTTATTGGGCCCAAACTAGTGGCTTTTCATCAGAACCGATGCAGACTCACCCCAAAGGCTCGGGTGGGCAGGGTCACGGCGCACGCCGTACATGCATTTTCATGTGTTTCTGTCAATTTCAGTGTTATTGGGCCCAAACTAGTGGCTTTTCATCAGAACCGATGCAGACTCACCCCAAAGGCTCGGCTGCGCAGGGTCACGGCGCACGCCGTACATGCATTTTCATGTGTTTCTGTCAATTTCAGTGTTATTGGGCCCAAACTAGTGGCTTTTCATCAGAACCGATGCAGACTCACCCAAAAGGCTCGGCTGCGCAGGGTCACGGCGCACGCCGTACATGCATTTTCATGTGTTTCTGTCAATTTCAGTGTCTTTGGGCCCAAACTAGTGGCTTTTCATCAGAACCGATGCAGACTCACCCAAAAGGCTCAGCTGCGCTGGCAGGGTCACGGCGCACGCCGTACATGCATTTTCATGTGTTTCTGTCAATTTCAGTGTTATTGGGCCCAAACTAGTGGCTTTTCATCAGAACCGATGCAGACTCACCCAAAAGGCTCGGCTGCACTGGCAGGGTCACGACGCACGCCGTACATGCATTTTCATGTGTTTCTCTCAATTTCAGTGTTTTTGGGCCCAAACTAGTGGCTTTTCATCAGAACCGATGCAGACTCACCCAAAAGGCTCGGCTGCGCTGGCAGGGTCACGGCGCACACCGTACATGCATTTTCATGTGTTTCTGTCAATTTCAGTGTCTTTGGGCCCAAACTAGTGGCTTTTCATCAGAACCGATGCAGACTCACCCAAAAGGCTCAGCTGCGCTGGCAGGGTCACGGCGCACGCCGTACATGCATTTTCATGTGTTTCTGTCAATTTCAGTGTTATTGGGCCCAAACTAGTGGCTTTTCATCAGAACCGATGCAGACTCACCCAAAAGGCTCGGCTGCACTGGCAGGGTCACGACGCACGCCGTACATGCATTTTCATGTGTTTCTCTCAATTTCAGTGTTTTTGGGCCCAAACTAGTGGCTTTTCATCAGAACCGATGCAGACTCACCCAAAAGGCTCGGCTGCACTGGCAGGGTCACGGCGCACGCCGTACATGTATTTTCATGTGTTTCTGTTTATTTCAGTGTTATTGGGCCCAAACTAGTGGCTTTTCATCAGAACCGATGCAGACTCACCCAAAAGGCTCGGCTGCGCTGGCAGGGTCACGGCGCACACCGTACATGCATTTTCATGTGTTTCTGTCAATTTCAGTGTTATTGGGCCCAAACTAGTGGCTTTTCATCAGAACCGATGCAGACTCACCCAAAAGGCCCGGCTGCGCTGGCAGTGTCACGGCGCACGCCGTACATGTATTTTCATGTGTTTCTCTCAATTTCAGTGTTATTGGGCCCAAACTAGTGGCTTTTCATCAGAACCGATGCAGACTCACCCAAAAGGCTCGGCTGCGCTGGCAGGGTCACGGCGCACGCCGTACATGCATTTTCATGTGTTTTTGTCAATTTCAGTGTTATTGGGCCCAAACTAGTGGCTTTTCATCAGAACCGATGCAGACTCACCCAAAAGGCTCGGCTGCGCTGGCAGGGTCACGGCGCACGCCGTACATGCATTTTCATGTGTTTCTGTCAATTTCAGTGTTATTGGGCCCAAACTACTCGCTTTTCATCAGAACCGATGCAGACTCACCCAAAACGCTCGGCTGCGCTGGCAGAGTAACGGCGCACACCGTACATGCATTTTCATGTGTTTCTGTCAATTTCAGTGTTATTGGGCCCAAACTAGTCGCTTTTCATCAGAACCGATGCATACTCACCCAAAACGCTCGGCTGCGCTGGCAGAGTAACGGCGCACACCGTACATGCATTTTCATGTGTTTCTCTCAATTTCAGTGTTATTGGGCCCAAACTACTCGCTTTTCATCAGAACCGATGCAGACTCACCCAAAACGCTCGGCTGCGCTGGCAGAGTAACGGCGCACACCGTACATGTATTTTCATGTGTTTCTGTCAATTTCAGTGTTATTGGGCCCAAACTAGTGGCTTTTCATCAGAACCGATGCAGACTCACCCAAAAGGCTCGGCTGCGCAGGGTCACGGCGCACGCCGTACATGCATTTTCATGTGTTTCTGTCAATTTCAGTGTTATTGGGCCCAAACCAGTCGCTTTTCATCAGAACCGATACAGACTCAACCAAAAGGCTCGGCTGCGCTGGCAGGGTCACGGCGCACGCCGTACATGCATTTTCATGTGTTTCTGTCAATTTCAGTGTTATTGGGCCCAAACTAGTGGCTTTTCATCAGAACCGATGCAGACTCACCCAAAAGGCTCGGCTGCGCTGGCAGGGTCACGGCGCACGCCGTACATGTATTTTCATGTGTTTCTGTCAATTTCAGTGTTATTGGGCCCAAACCAGTCGCTTTTCATCAGAACCGATACAGACTCAACCAAAAGGCTCGGCTGCGCTGGCAGGGTCACGGCGCACGCCGTACATGCATTTTCATGTGTTTCTGTCAATTTCAGTGTTATTGGGCCCAAACTAGTGGCTTTTCATCAGAACCGATGCAGACTCACCCAAAAGGCTCGGTTGCGCTGGCAGGGTCACGGCGCACGCCGTACATGTATTTTCATGTGTTTCTGTCAATTTCAGTGTTATTGGGCCCAAACTAGTGGCTTTTCATCAGAACCGATGCAGACTCACCCAAAAGGCTCGGTTGCGCTGGCAGGGTCACGGCGCACGCCGTACATGTGTTTTCATGTGTTTCTGTCAATTTCAGTGTTATTGGGCCCAAACTAGTGGCTTTTCATCAGAACCGATGCAGACTCACCCCAAAGGCTCGGCTGCGCTGGCAGGGTCACGGCGCACGCCGTACATGCATTTTCATGTGTTTCTGTCAATTTCAGTGTTATTGGGCGCAAACTAGTGGCTTTTCATCAGAACCGATGCAGACTCACCCCAAAGGCTCGGCTGCGCAGGATCACGGCGCACGCCGTACATGCATTTTCATGTGTTTCTGTCAATTTCAGTGTTATTGGGCCCAAACTAGTGGCTTTTCATCAGAACCGATGCAGACTCACCCCAAAGGCTCGGCTGCGCAGGTTCACGGCGCACGCCGTACATGCATTTTCATGTGTTTCTGTCAATTTCAGTGTTATTGGGCCCAAACTAGTGGCTTTTCATCAGAACCGATGCAGACTCACCCCAAAGGCTCGGCTGCGCAGGGTCACGGCGCACGCCGTACATGCATTTTCATGTGTTTCTGTCAATTTCAGTGTTATTGGGCCCAAACTAGTGGCTTTTCATCAGAACCGATGCAGACTCACCCAAAAGGCTCGGCTGCGCAGGGTCACGGCGCACGCCGTACATGCATTTTCATGTGTTTCTGTCAATTTCAGTGTCTTTGGGCCCAAACTAGTGGCTTTTCATCAGAACCGATGCAGACTCACCCAAAAGGCTCAGCTGCGCTGGCAGGGTCACGGCGCACGCCGTACATGCATTTTCATGTGTTTCTGTCAATTTCAGTGTTATTGGGCCCAAACTAGTGGCTTTTCATCAGAACCGATGCAGACTCACCCAAAAGGCTCGGCTGCACTGGCAGGGTCACGACGCACGCCGTACATGCATTTTCATGTGTTTCTCTCAATTTCAGTGTTTTTGGGCCCAAACTAGTGGCTTTTCATCAGAACCGATGCAGACTCACCCAAAAGGCTCGGCTGCGCTGGCAGGGTCACGGCGCACACCGTACATGCATTTTCATGTGTTTCTGTCAATTTCAGTGTTATTGGGCCCAAACTAGTGGCTTTTCATCAGAACCGATGCAGACTCACCCCAAAGGCTCGGCTGCGCAGGATCACGGCGCACGCCGTACATGCATTTTCATGTGTTTCTGTCAATTTCAGTGTTATTGGGCCCAAACTAGTGGCTTTTCATCAGAACCTATGCAGACTCACCCAAAAGGCTCGGCTGCGCAGGGTCACGGCGCACGCCGTACATGCATTTTCATGTGTTTCTGTCAATTTCAGTGTTATTGGGCCCAAACTAGTGGCTTTTCATCAGAACCGATGCAGACTCACCCAAAAGGCTCAGCTGCGCTGGCAGGGTCACGGCGCACGCCGTACATGCATTTTCATGTGTTTCTGTCAATTTCAGTGTTATTGGGCCCAAACTAGTGGCTTTTCATCAGAACCGATGCAGACTCACCCAAAAGGCTCGGCTGCGCTGGAAGGGTCACGGCGCACGCCGTACATGTATTTTCATGTGTTTCTGTTTATTTCAGTGTTATTGGGCCCAAACTAGTGGCTTTTCATCAGAACCGATGCAGACTCACCCAAAAGGCTCGGCTGCGCTGGCAGGGTCACGGCGCACACCGTACATGCATTTTCATGTGTTTCTGTCAATTTCAGTGTTATTGGGCCCAAACTAGTGGCTTTTCATCAGAACCGATGCAGACTCACCCCAAAGGCTCGGCTGCGCAGGATCACGGCGCACGCCGTACATGCATTTTCATGTGTTTCTGTCAATTTCAGTGTTATTGGGCCCAAACTAGTGGCTTTTCATCAGAACCGATGCAGACTCACCCAAAAGGCTCGGCTGCGCAGGGTCACGGCGCACGCCGTACATGCATTTTCATGTGTTTCTGTCAATTTCAGTGTTATTGGGCCCAAACTAGTGGCTTTTCATCAGAACCGATGCAGACTCACCCAAAAGGCTCAGCTGCGCTGGCAGGGTCACGGCGCACGCCGTACATGCATTTTCATGTGTTTCTGTCAATTTCAGTGTTATTAGGCCCAAACTAGTGGCTTTTCATCAGAACCGATGCAGACTCACCCAAAAGGCTCGGCTGCGCTGGCAGGGTCACGGCGCACGCCGTACATGTATTTTCATGTGTTTCTGTTTATTTCAGTGTTATTGGGCCCAAACTAGTGGCTTTTCATCAGAACCGATGCAGACTCACCCAAAAGGCTTGGCTGCGCTGGCAGGGTCACGGCGCACACCGTACATGCATTTTCATGTGTTTCTTTCAATTTCAGTGTTATTGGGCCCAAACTAGTGGCTTTTAATCAGAACCGATGCAGACTCACCCAAAAGGCTCGGCTGCGCTGGCAATGTCACGGTGCACGCCGTACATGTATTTTCATGTGTTTCTGTCAATTTCAGTGTTATTGGGCCCAAACTAGTGGCTTTTCATCAGAACCGATGCAGACTCACCCAAAAGGCTCGGCTGCGCTGGCAGGGTCACGGCGCACGCCGTACATGCATTTTCATGTGTTTTTGTCAATTTCAGTGTTATTGGGCCCAAACTAGTGGCTTTTCATCAGAACCGATGCAGACTCACCCAAAAGGCTCGGCTGCGCTGGCAGGGTCACGGCGCACGCCGTACATGCATTTTCATGTGTTTCTGTCAATTTCAGTGTTATTGGGCCCAAACTAGTGGCTTTTCATCAGAACCGATGCAGACTCACCCAAAAGGCTCGGCTGCGCAGGATCACGGCGCACGCCGTACATGCATTTTCATGTGTTTCTGTCAATTTCAGTGTTATTGGGCCCAAACTAGTGGCTTTTCATCAGAACCGATGCAGACTCACCCAAAAGGCTCGGTTGCGCAGGGTCACGGCGCACGTCGTACATGCATTTTCATGTGTTTCTGTCAATTTCAGTGTTATTGGGCCCAAACTAGTGGCTTTTCATCAGAACCGATGCAGACTCACCCAAAAGGCTCGGCTGCGCTGGCAGGGTCACGGCGCACACCGTACATGCATTTTCATGTGTTTCTGTCAATTTCAGTGTTATTGGGCCCAAACTAGTGGCTTTTCATCAGAACCGATGCAGACTCACCCCAAAGGCTCAGCTGCGCAGGATCACGGCGCACGCCGTACATGCATTTTCATGTGTTTCTGTCAATTTCAGTGTTATTGGGCCCAAACTAGTGGCTTTTCATCAGAACCGATGCAGACTCACCCAAAAGGCTCGGCTGCGCAGGGTCACGGCGCACGCCATACATGCATTTTCATGTGTTTCTGTCAATTTCAGTGTTATTGGGCCCAAACTAGTGGCTTTTCATCAGAACTGATGCAGACTCACCCAAAAGGCTCAGCTGCGCTGGCAGGGTCACGGCGCACGCCGTACATGCATTTTCATGTGTTTCTGTCAATTTCAGTGTTATTGGGCCCAAACTAGTGGCTTTTCATCAGAACCGATGCAGACTCACCCAAAAGGCTCGGCTGCGCTGGCAGGGTCACGGCGCACACCGTACATGCATTTTCATGTGTTTCTGTCAATTTCAGTGTTATTGGGCCCAAACTAGTGGCTTTTCATCAGAACCGATGCAGACTCACCCAAAAGGCTCGGCTGCGCTGGTAGTGTCACGGCGCACGCCTTACATGTATTTTCATGTGTTTCTGTCAATTTCAGTGTTATTGGGCCCAAACTAGTGGCTTTTCATCAGAACCGATGCAGACTCACCCAAAAGGCTCGGCTGCGCTGGCAGGGTCAGGGCGCACGCCGTACATGCATTTTCATGTGTTTCTGTCAATTTCAGTGTTTTTGGGCCCAAACCAGTCGCTTTTCATCAGAACCGATGCAGACTCACCCAAAAGCCTCGGCTGCGCTGGCAGGGTCACGGCGCACGCCGTACATGTATTTTCATGTGTTTCTGTCAATTTCAGTGGCTTTTCATCAGAACCGATGCAGACTCACCCAAAAGGTTCGGCTGCGCTGGCAGAGTGAACACACACAGAGAATATGCATTTTCATGTGTTTCTATCAATTTCAGTGTTATCGGACACAAACTAGTCACTTTTCATCATATTCAATTCAGACTCACACCTAATGCTCGGTTCTTCTAGCAGAGTGAAGGCAAACACAGAATATGCATTTTCATGTGTTTCTGTCAATTTCAGTGTTATTGGGCCCAAACTAGTGGCTTTTCATCAGAACCGATGCAGACTAACCCAAAACGCTCGGCTGCGCTGGCAGAGTCACGGCGCACACCGTACATGCATTTTCATGTGTTTCTGTCAATTTCAGTGTTATTGGGCCCAAACTAGTGGCTTTTCATCAGAACCGATGCAGACTCACCCAAAAGGTTCGGCTGCGCTGGCAGAGTGAACACACACAGAGAATATGCATTTTCATGTGTTTCTATCAATTTCAGTGTTATCGGACACAAACTAGTCACTTTTCATCATATTCAATTCAGACTCACACCTAATGCTCGGTTCTTCTAGCAGAGTGAAGGCACACACAGAATATGCATTTTCATGTGTTTCTGTCAATTTCAGTGTTATTGGGCCGAAACTAGTGGCTTTTCATCAGAACCGATGCAGACTCACCCAAAACGCTCGGCTGCGCTGGCAGAGTCACGGCGCACACCATACATGCATTTTCATGTGTTTCTCTCAATTTCAGTGTTACTGGGCCCAAAGTAGTCGCTTTTCATCAGAACCGATGCAGTGCGCCCAAAAGGCTCGGCTGCGCTGGCAGAGTCACGGCGCACACCGTACATGCATTTTCATGTGTTTCTGTCAATTTCAGTGTTATTGGGCCCAATCTAGTCGCTTTTCATCAGAACCGATGCAGACTCACCCAAAAGGCTCGGTTCTGCTAGCAGAGTGAACACACACAGAGAATATGCATTTTCATGTGTTTCTATCAATTTCAGTGTTATCGGACACAAACTAGTCACTTTTCATCATATTCAATTCAGACTCACACCTAATGCTCGGTTCTTCTAGCAGAGTGAAGGCACACACAGAATATGCATTTTCATGTGTTTCTGTCAATTTCAGTGTTATTGGGCCCAAACTACTCCCTTTTCATCAGAACCGATGCAGACTCACCCAAAAGGCTCGGTTCTGCTAGCAGAGTGAACACACACAGAGAATATGCATTTTCATGTGTTTCTATCAATTTCAGTGTTATCGGACACAAACTAGTGGCTTTTCATCAGAACCGATGCAGACTCACCCAAAACGCTCGGCTGCGCTGGCAGAGTAACGGCGCACACCGTACATGCATTTTCATGTGTTTCTGTCAATTTCAGTGTTATTGGGCCCAAACTAGTGGCTTTTCATCAGAACCGATGCAGACTCACCCAAAACGCTCGGCTGCGCTGGCAGAGTAACGGCGCACACCGTACATGCATTTTCATGTGTTTCTGTCAATTTCAGTGTTATTGGGCCCAAACTAGTGGCTTTTCATCAGAACCGATGCAGACTCACCCAAAAGGCTCGGCTGCGCTGGCAGAGTCACGGCGCACGCCGTACATGCATTTTCATGTGTTTCTGTCAATTTCAGTGTTATTGGGCCCAAACTAGTGGCTTTTCATCAGAACCGATGCAGACTCACCCAAAAGGTTCGGCTGCGCTGGCAGAGTGAACACACACAGAGAATATGCATTTTCATGTGTTTCTATCAATTTCAGTGTTATCGGACACAAACTAGTCACTTTTCATCATATTCAATTCAGACTCAAACCTAATGCTCGGTTCTTCTAGCAGAGTGAAGGCACACACAGAATATGCATTTTCATGTGTTTCTGTCAATTTCAGTGTTATTGGGCCGAAACTAGTGGCTTTTCATCAGAACCGATGCAGACTCACCCAAAACGCTCGGCTGCGCTGGCAGAGTCACGGCGTACACCGTACATGCATTTTCATGTGTTTCTGTCAATTTCAGTGTTACTGGGCCCAAAGTAGTGGCTTTTCATCAGAACCGATGCAGACTCACCCAAAACGCTCGGCTGCGCTGGCAGAGTCACGGCGCACACCGTACATGCAGTTTCATGTGTTATAAAGCCACTAGTTTGGGCCCAATAACACTGAAATTGACAGAAACACATGAAAATGCATGTTCGGCGTGCGCCTGACCCTGCCAGCGCAGCCGAGCCTTTTGGGTGAGTCTGCATCGGTTCTGATGAAAAGCCACTAGTTTGGGCCCAAAAACACTGAAATTGACAGAAACACATGAAAATGCATGTACGGCGTGCGCCGTGACCCTACCAGCGCAGCCGAGCCTTTTGGGTGAGTCTGCATCGGTTCTGATGAAAAGCCACTAGTTTGGGCCCAATAACACTGAAATTGACAGAAACACATGAAAATGCATGTACGGCGTGCGCCGTGACCCTGCCAGCGCAGCCGAGCCTTTTGGGTGAGTCTGCGTCGGTTCTGATGAAATTACTGGTTTGGGCCCAATAACACTGAAATTGACAGAAACACATGAAAATGCATGTACGGCGTGCGTCGTGACCCTGCCAGCGCAGCCGAGCCTTTTGGGTGAGTCTGCATCGATTCTGATGAAAAGCCACTAGTTTGGGCCCAATAACACTGAAATTGACAGAAACACATGAAAATGCATGTACGGCATGCGCCGTGACCCTGCCAGTGCAGCCGAGCCTTTTGGGTGAGTCTGCATAGGTTCTGATGAAAAGCCACTAGTTTGGGCCCAATAACACTGAAATTGACAGAAACACATGAAAATGCATGTACGGCGTGCGCCGTGATCCTGCGTAACCGAGCCTTTTGGGTGAGTCTGCACCGGTTCTGATGAAAAGCCACTGGTTTGGGCCCAATAACACTGAAATTGACAGAAACACATGAAAATACATGTACGGCGTGCGCCGTGACCCTGCCAGCGCAGCCGAGCCTTTTGGGTGAGTCTGCATCGGTTCTGATGAAAAGCCACTAGTTTGGGCCCAAAAACACTGAAATTGACAGAAACACATGAAAATGCATGTACGGCGTGCGCCGTGACCCTGCCAGCGCAGCCGAGCCTTTTGGGTGAGTCTGCATCGGTTCTGATGAAAAGCCACTAGTTTGGGCCCAATAACACTGAAATTGACAGAAACACATGAAAATACATGTACGGCGTGCGCCGTGACCCTGCCAGCGCAGCCGAGCCTTTTGGGTGAGTCTGCATCGGTTCTGATGAAAAGCCACTAGTTTGGGCCCAATAACACTGAAATTGACAGAAACACATGAAAATGCATGTACGGCGTGCGCCGTGACCCTGCCAGCGCAGCTGAGCCTTTTGGGTGAGTCTGCATCGGTTCTGATGAAAAGCGACTGGTTTGGGCCCAATAACACTGAAATTGACAGAAACACATGAAAATGCATGTACGGCATGCACCGTGACCCTGCGCAGCCGAGCCTTTGGGGTGAGTCTGCATCGGTTCTGATGAAAAGCCACTAGTTTGGGCCCAATAACACTGAAATTGACAGAAACACATGAAAATGCATGTACGGCGTGCGCCGTGACCCTGCCAGCGCAGCCGAGCCTTTTGGGTGAGTCTGCGTCGGTTCTGATGAAAAGCGACTGGTTTGGGCCCAATAACACTGAAATTGACAGAAACACATGAAAATGCATGTACGGCGTGCGCCGTGAACCTGTCAGCGCAGCCGAGCCTTTAGGGTGAGTCTGCATCGGTTCTGATGAAAAGCCACTAGTTTGGGCCCAATAACACTGAAATTGACAGAAACACATGAAAATGCATGTATGGCGTGCGCCGTGACCCTGCCAGCGCTGCCGAGCCTTTTGGGTGAGTCTGCATCGGTTCTGATGAAAAGCCACTAGTTTGGGCCCAATAACACTGAAATTGACAGAAACACATGAAAATGCATGTACGGTGTGCGCCGTGACCCTGCCAGCGCAGCCGAGCCTTTTGGGTGAGTCTGCATCGGTTCTGATGAAAAGCCACTAGTTTGGGCCCAATAACACTGAAATTGAGAGAAACACATGAAAATGCATGTACGGCGTGCGCCGTGATCCTGCGCAGCCGAGCCTTTTGGGTGAGTCTGCATCGGTTCTGATGAAAAGCCACTAGTTTGGGCCCAATAACACTGAAATTGACAGAAACACATGAAAATGCATGTACGGCGTGCGCCGTGACCCTGCCAGCGCAGCCGAGCCTTATGGGTGAGTCTGCATCGGTTCTGATGAAAAGCCACTAGTTTGGGCCCAATAACACTGAAATTGACAGAAACACATGAAAATACATGTACGGCGTGCGCCGTGACCCTGCCAGCGCAGCCGAGCCTTTTGGGTGAGTCTGCATCGGTTCTGATGAAAAGCCACTAGTTTGGGCCCAATAACACTGAAATTGACAGAAACACATGAAAATGCATGTACGGCGTGCGCCGTGACCCTGCCAGCGCAGCTGAGCCTTTTGGGTGAGTCTGCATCGGTTCTGATGAAAAGCGACTGGTTTGGGCCCAATAACACTGAAATTGACAGAAACACATGAAAATGCATGTACGACATGCACCGTGACCCTGCGCAGCCGAGCCTTTGGGGTGAGTCTGCATCGGTTCTGATGAAAAGCCACTAGTTTGGGCCCAATAACACTGAAATTGACAGAAACACATGAAAATGCATGTACGGCGTGCGCCGTGACCCTGCCAGCGCAGCCGAGCCTTTTGGGTGAGTCTGCGTCGGTTCTGATGAAAAGCGACTGGTTTGGGCCCAATAACACTGAAATTGACAGAAACACATGAAAATGCATGTACGGCGTGCGCCGTGAACCTGTCAGCGCAGCCGAGCCTTTAGGGTGAGTCTGCATCGGTTCTGATGAAAAGCCACTAGTTTGGGCCCAATAACACTGAAATTGACAGAAACACATGAAAATGCATGTATGGCGTGCGCCGTGACCCTGCCAGCGCTGCCGAGCCTTTTGGGTGAGTCTGCATCGGTTCTGATGAAAAGCCACTAGTTTGGGCCCAATAACACTGAAATTGACAGAAACACATGAAAATGCATGTACGGTGTGCGCCGTGACCCTGCCAGCGCAGCCGAGCCTTTTGGGTGAGTCTGCATCGGTTCTGATGAAAAGCCACTAGTTTGGGCCCAATAACACTGAAATTGAGAGAAACACATGAAAATGCATGTACGGCGTGCGCCGTGATCCTGCGCAGCCG